>NW_009260410.1:1828387-1833676 GCF_000687185.1 Egretta garzetta
GCCAGCACGGTATTCCAGAGAGTGCATGAGCTACCCAAATGCCTGCAGCCACCCGCTGAGCCACCGGTACTCGCCAACACCGAGGAACTCAGCAGAGCAGCCCTCACGTATGAGCGGTCCGGTCCCACCAGGTTTACCTCAGTTTGGATAAGAAAAATCAGGATAGCGAGTGACGTTTCCAAAGTTTCACTGCCTGCATAATACTATTTGGAGTACTCACATTGGCAAACACATTTTTGCAAGGCAGCATTGCACCGTTGCCACTGCAGCAGATACTGACAATTTCATTATTATTCCCCAAAGTAGTAAAAGACATTGCCTAATAACTCTGCTGTATAGTTAAGAATTCAGCATCCTCTATGCCAATTACACCTGGACAACGGGCAGAGCTGCCAAAAAAAAAAAAAAAGGGACTAAGCTTTTGATGATTTTCACTCAAACTGGTGGAAAAGCCTAGAAACCTTTTTTTCTTTTTCAAACATCGGTATCCAATCTATAACATCAATGACTGCACAGGACCCATCCTTTCCTCACATAAACCCACCAGAAGTGAATCAGACAGCGTTGTCACTCTACTGCAGGTTTCCCACATGGGACACGGCAGGCTTGGATCACTGACACAGGCAGTAGAAGTGAAATTGTCAAAATGTGGGTTAGTAAAGCTGTGGCATTATTTCCTATGACTGTCTCCACCTGTAGCCTGGCACAAGAAACACTGAGTCTTTCCAGCTTTTTTTTTTTTTTTTAGGATGGTAAACCTTGCTACTGCTCCTAACTGGTCTAATGCCTGCTCCTACCCTGTGAGCATTCACCTCCAATGACAAAGCACAGCTGTATGATTTCATTCCTCCAAGGACCGAGAGGGATACCTTATTTCTTAGCATCTAAATCTCATCCACTTCTGCACAGTTCAAGCAATGTGCCACCAAGCCAGGTCTACAGCAAAAACGTTGCACGGTAAGAATTGGTGCTCTTTTGTTATCATTTTTTGTCCTGCCTGTATTTCACTCGTTTGGCTAGAGTAGAGCTTGGGGGTATTCTGTTTATTTCTGCATCACGATGGGGTTGATTTCGATACTCACCAGTGTACCAGCACAGCCCAGGTACTAAGAGCGAGGTAGCTATGCTGGTCTGGGGCTCCACCTAGGCACACACAGCCTCTCTGCAGGAGCAGCTCACTTCAACAAGGCATGCACTGATGCACATACTACTTCTATTTCTGTAATCAAAATGAGTCACAGCGAGCTCAGGAATCCAGTGTTCTCTGTTGCAAGAAACTGCCATGGTGAAGGGTCTTGATGATATTTCTCACAAGTACCCACCGATACGCATGCTTCTGCAACCCTGGCTTTTCTGCTCTGGGTACCCAGCAAAAACCCATCAAGCAAGTGTTTCATGTTATGGACATTTGTGCGCCACAGGAATTATAAATGAGAACTAATGGCAGGTTGGCAAAATGGTCCTGACAACTGGCCAGTCTGTACATGAAGCCTTCTTCTCAGGGGAGAGTATGACAAATGAACTTCTTATTTACTCACTGAACAAAATCCCTTCCCTTCCCCAGGGAGCCCAAGTTGCTTTAACGCTTTGTGAGTTTATCATAGCACATCAACAGATCAGATGCAAGACTCCACTCAGCTTCACAGCTACAATTCAGTCAAGCCCCTAAAAAAATCAGAGATCGAACACTTCAATACAAACTCTCTGAGCTGTGATCCCTGCTGCACCTGTGAGGTAGTGCCAGTGTCTCCTCCACACAGCTTGCCACCACTGCAGGGATCTGAGCTGTTATGGCCTCCCCATGGATTGCAGTTTGGAGCCAGGCTCTCTCACTCATGCACTCTGGACCAGCCTTGCCAGACAACTTGGCTCCAGTCTGCCAACACAAGAGTCTAGCATTGGGTGCAACCTGTGCCATGACATATCTGGACTTACTGGCAGAGGGCTGCCAGAAGAGTTCTCCAGTGGATCCAACAGATCAGAACAGATCTGGCAGATCTCACCTTTTTCCCAAAGGTCTAAGGGAGAAAGTGGTATCTCCAAATGCATGCCCAACCTCCACCTTCAAAATGCTGAGTCCTTGGTTCACACTGGCTGCAATGAGGTGTAACAACACAAAAGCTCACACTATAGTAGTTGGTAGGGAACTCAGATTCTGACTCCGGGTAGCAATAGTAAGATTACTTCATGTCCTTCTCGAGCTGCTTCCTTGTAAGAGTCTCTGCTCAGATAGGTTTATGCCCCTGCGGTGAGCTCTCAGAATGCCTCTTCTCTGCCCCTCACACCTTCCAAAGCAGGCGGTGCTCCTCTCAGCTATAATCCCTATAGCGCCTGAAAGCAGGGACTTTTCACAAGGTCCAGAAGCTGTATTCAGAGCTTTGATGGAGCTTATGAGAGCTGAGTACCTCTCCTTAGGCGTAAGAAAACACAAATGGAGAAGATTTGATTCCCTGAGGCAAGGCCAGTCTTTCGTCATAATTACAGATCAAACTCCTCCTTGCCAGAGTTTCTCCATCTAAGGGAGCTACCCTATAGGAGACATCTTTTCCTACAGGAATGAAGTCCAGTTGCCCTAGCTGGGTGAATCAATCTGTATTATATGATGCTCCTGTTCCCACTATTTCACTTGTGTTTGGAGGCGAACTTATGCTGAAAACCACTGGCACCATTATGTTAGGCCACCAATTAAAAGTCATATAGACAGAGACCTTCGAAATTGATCCCAGACTGGAACCTTTGCCCAGATTTATTGAATCATGATGCTAATTTATTTCCTTTTTGCCAGCAGAAATCCTGTCTCTATAGTTACTTCTTCTCTTCCTCCAGTTTTGTGCCCAGCTCAGTTACCTGATTCTTACTATTTTCTCTTCTGCTCGTGGAGACCTAAACCACTTTATCTGTGGAAAAGTATATCATATGGCTTTGAAGCTAGTAAGACTAATTTAAAACACACACACGCACGCACACATGCATGCATGCATACACACGAGCGCATACCTGCATGCATACACACTCACGTGATTAAAATTCAGTCCAGGAAGAAAGCTTGGCGAACAGGAAAACACAAGTGTTGCTCATTGCTAGGAATCATGACACCATGCAGTGAGTAGCAAAGCAAAGTCTTACCATGAACACCCAGAAAAACAGATGTTGAGAGGGTGTGAGCTGGAGGTTGGGAATCACACAATTCTCCTTTATCTTGCATAATATGATTCTAGCCAACACTGTGCAAAACTGGCCGTAGCAAGTCACAACATGGGGAGAAGCAAAAAAGTCTACCATGGTCTACCAGGCAGATTGCAGGCTCACTGAGAACTTTTCCCAGGAAGGCAGTTTCTCCCATTGTAATGGAAATTTGTGTTAAAGGCAAGTAAATGATAAAGGAATATTGTCTCCCTGGACATGTCCATGGAACAAATAGAATAGCCCTTGTCAGCATGTGCCCTTGCAAAACACATGCTGCTTTGTGGGGAGAGAAACTGAGGGATCATGTGCTGTCTTCAAATAAGGACTTGGTTGGGGTCTGATCCCCTACATTTCTGACAACCTGAAACTCTCAGAGAAGCCAACAGAAACTGAAGGCGCTTAGCATGTTATTAGAGGTGCACAGAACTCCACAGCACCAGGTCAGAAGACAACTGTTTGTTGCTTCACACCAGAGTCTCTTGCACTGAGCAGAGAATGAGAGAAATAAGGGAAACACATATGCTTTTGTGCCTACAAAGGAAGATCTGGAGAACAGTGTCAGTGGTTTGCAGGGTTACAAGTGGAAAAGGTGAACTGCTTCAGGACCTTAGACTCTTGTGTGATGTTCTGACTTTCAAGGTGCCCTGTGGATTGAAGCCACATTTGGGACCCTTACAAACTCCAAGAGGCTTCCCAAGCCTGCCTACATTGTCAGATCTTGTCTGAAAGCCACAACAGCATAACACAGCCTGAAACATCCCAGCATGTACTTGCTCAAGCACAGTCCTCCTTCTGTGCTCCATCTCTTTTGTCCCCTGAGAGAAAGCCAGGCAGTTCAGAGTCTCTGATTGATAATTTGTCCTCTTAGGTAAACGATGAATTCGAAGACTTTGAGTGCTTAAAAGCAAACAGAAAATGTAACAAAGTTCGCGAAAATACGTTAAATTCAAGGTAAGTATCTGAAGATCTAGTACACAGTAGCAAACAACAGAGACCAGAAAAATGGATTTTCCCAGGCACTGATCATTCTTGATTCTTAAAGGCACCAGGAACTGCTTTGGTGCTTCTGTACCCCTTGTAAAATTAAGATCGGTATTGATTTATATGGCCCTAAAGTAGCCAGACCTTAATCCCACCCACTAACCCTCCAGCTGTTGAGAGCTTTCTGCTGTCACATGCCAAGGAGTATTAGCCCAAAGCATTTAAGTCTTCTGTGGCAGACAGCTTTTGGGAAGAGACTTACCTAAGCGAGGCCCCATGGCCCAGAGATCATTCTTCCTCGCTGCACCCTTGTCTGCTCAGCTTGCTGTCACATGCTCTCTGAGGTCAGCTCTTCCCCACCAGTTGTGCCCAAACCTCTTTTCTAGAGATTTAAAATCACTGGAAATTTTTAAGACATCCAAGACAAACAGTCACAGAAGAAGAAACTGGGAAGGACAAACTACTGGCATACTTGCTGACAGAAACTACATTTTCTTCAGAAGGAGAAATATGTTGCTTCCAGTTTGGTTGCTCGCAGGAAGTGCTGCTGGGATATGCCAGAAATACATACCTATACATTCTTTACTCTCAAATAATGACAATGTAACCAGCATTAGAGATGCTGAGCACTGGTGTATATTCTCTTCTGTGGATGGTATAGCTCTGAAATAGGAAAAATAATGTTGAAGATCCAAGGCATCTATATTGGTGACACGTATACCTAGAGCTCAGTGCTTAAAGACAGACGTCCTGCTTTATTAGTGACAACCGAATAGGCACACTTCTAAAGAACAAGCTTAGGTCATGAATGTAGTGTCCCTATGTGTGGTCTTTATAATGAAGTTAACAGAGGACAGGGTTAAGGACCTACAATATTCTTGCCTGGAATGTGCGTACCTACAATCAACATGGAATATAGTCACCAAAACCTGATAAAGAATATAAATATAAAGAAATAATTACCTAGAAAACTGAAACAAAATAGCAATAATTTTAAATGTTTATCAAAGCAGTGTTTAAAATTAATTTTGTTTTAATGTATTCTGACATTTCCAATACAATAGTTCCATACAGAGCCTCAGAGTTAAAATTTTAAGAAAAAAAAAAAAAAAAAAAAAAAAA
>NW_009260410.1:1833781-1846263 GCF_000687185.1 Egretta garzetta
AAAAGTTCCAAACAGAGCCCCAGAGTTAAAATTTTAAAAAAAAAAAAAAAAAAAAAAGTATTTTTGCCAGATCTTCACAGCTCTGCATTCTACCAAAGGCCATCATGAGGTCAGTCTTTGTGATGTTCTCCCTGGAGATTTTTGTCTGCCCTAGCACTCTGGATATGTTTTTCTGTCTTTGGTCAGTTTTTCTTCCCAGCCTCTCTTGTTGCATGCAATAATACATCTTCTGTTTCAGTTTGGGGCTATTGTGTAATGTTGCCCAAGTCACGTCTCGGAACTGGAGTGCTCAGCTTTCTTCTTATGCCCTTTTTTTTCTGCCTTGTTTTGAAAATATCTCCATCTGTCTGGAGTTGAAGACATATTTACCAATAGTTCTGTTCTTTCTTGAATTATTTCTGGTTTCCATCTAGTTCACATCTTCTCCGTCTACATGACAGGAGCAACACCTGCATTTCTGAGTGCTGCCCCTCTGCAGCCCCTTTTTGTATGTTCTCAATTCTTACCTCTGCTAGCCCCAAACTTTTGTGAACTACCAGGTACCTGTCGCTTGAGATGTGGTGCTCCTGCGGGTTACACCATGTGTCTTTGTAAAACAAAACTTGTTAATAAAAGTACCAATGCTGATCACGAAAGAATAGCAAACATCACATTCCTACACATGAGAAATAAGTCTTCAGTCTTCCCTCCTCTCTTCCACCCTGAAGCAGCATCGCTCCATCAAGACCCCTGCAAGTTGCAACTTGCAAACCACTGCTGGGTTCTGTCTCATCTAACTTCAGGTAGCTGCAGCGCAGACAAGTCTATCCAAATCAGCCATCAGCATTTGTTTCCCAGATGCCGGGGAGGGGTGTACCCAATTCATCCGAGCCCCAGGACACGAACTTAGGAAGGCCTAGGACTCGGTACGCCCGGTGGCAGGAGGGCAGGTACCTGCAGCACAGACGTGACCTATCTGGGCGAGCTGCCTACAGGTGGGAAGCCAGTGCCCGCCCCTGGGCCTGCCTTGGTGTCTCACCCCGACTAGGCAGGTCCTGGCCCCGCGTCAGCCGGCCGAAAGCATTTTCCCGTGCTGAGACGGGAAAGAAGGGCGGGTGGGATATAGCACAAGGCCGCAGCGCTGGGCACAAAGCTTCCCTTCTCGAGTACCCCTTGCGGAGCGGCGAGTTGCCTTTGAAAGTGCGGTTTCCCCTCATAACGTGAAATTAACACCTAAACTCAGACGGCGAAAAGATGCTGCGAAGAACGGGCAAGTGATCAGTGGGAGTGTAGGGGGGCTTCCTCCTCAGAATGAGTGCTTCAGGGTATGCAGGAAAAAGATGAGCAGATAAAAATGGGTGGACAAGCCAGGTGTGTACACTTACAAATAAGAGGAAAGATGCACATTATGATGAACCAAAGACCTGCTAAGGCATCTATAGTATGCCTCTTGCAGAATCCAGTAGCAAGGCTAGGCAGGTATTCTGCAGAACAGAAAGGCAGCATCCAGTATGAGTGAGGCTGAAATGACCACACCTCAACAACATCTTTTAGGATTTCAGCCAAAAATGTAGATTTAACAAGATGCCATTCTTCACGTAAATCCCACAGTGACCGACTGAAAAAATTCTCTTAAGAGGACTGCAAGCTTTAAACAAGTCAGCTTCATTACTTGCAATCCCAAAACCTCCTTTTTAGTATATACATGGAATCAAAGTATATATTTTTCAATGCTGCAACATAAAAAATGCACAAAACAATTGTTTCTGATTTCAACATTAAAGTATTATTCATTCCAGGACTTGGCAATAACGTATAAACCTCAAGTCAATAGCTGTAAGTGAACTGCACATTTTTCTCACAGTACATTTAATTAAGCTCTCCAAGGCTTTAATTCTAAAAAGCTTCTTAAAAAATTTTATATTCTCCTGTTTCTTTCATAATATAGATGGGAAGAGTTCTTTGCATGGTCTGATGGGAATATCTACAAGAAAGTATTAGAAACTGCATTTCCAAGCTCTTTCCTTTCCCAGCTCAGTTACCAAATTAATTTCCTTCCAGCTCAACCAGCTGCAAAGCCTGAGAAGCGTGTAACTGCATTTTCAGCATGAAAACTGTCATCTATATGGATTTAAAAGTTGTGTGTGTGTAAAAATAATAAAGTTCAGTGATAATTTGAGGCAACCTAGATGAAGAAGAATTCAGCAACTCATCAAGCATCCCAGTGATCCCACTAAGTAACTGTTTCCAAGACTCAGTCATGTTACTGGGAACAGAGGAAACAAGTATACATGGCATACCCTGCTTAGTCCCGTAATCAGGCAGACAATCAGACAACTGGTATACGAATTTTTTATGCACAGCCCATTTTCCTTCCCTGGAGAGCTCCTCAGCAGAGGGGACTGAAGCTGCCGCTGCTCTCTCTTTAGAGCCTTCAGGGCCCAGGCTGAAGACAGGGCAAGTGAGAGAACCCCACTATGGGGTGTAACACAAGCACAATATTCCTCAACAGAAAACTGCTCCAGTCAGGAGATTTCAAAACAGTCACAAATATCCATTACTTTCTTTAGGCTATATTTTCCCAAGGCCATCATAATCAGTGTTTTGCCTATTAGATTGAAATTTCTTGAGAAAATATATACTTCGCAAAAGGCCAAGTTAGCTGTTATTGTTACAGTGACGTACAGTGCCATTTACAAGATCTAATTATTTTGGAATAATTTTTCTGTCAGTGAAAAGCAGCCAGAATGCATGGAATTTGGCTCCACTGATAAAAGTAGCAAACATTTGCTTTACGTTCCACTTTTTTGGGGGGAAGCTGATTTTGAAAAGGTCAAAATTTACAGGGGGGAAAAGGTAGGCTTAAATCCCTAAAATGCAGCAGGTTTAGCTCTGTCCCTTTTAATCATCTGGATTGTAGGAGCTTGGCTGACACCAAATTAAGGAAAACTGAAACCAGATGGTGTAGTTGCAGAATTTTTCTGTACTGATCTTTTGAAGCAGTACTGACACACTTGAACAGAGGTAAAACATAGTTATGTAAAGAAAGCACCAACATACTGCAACCTGTAAGTGAGAAGTTTCAAAGCATTGAGATCTTTGATCCCTGCATAACAGTAACTGGCAAATACAACATACAGTGAAAATACATTCCTTTCCCTGTTAATTTATCCTTGGACTTCTTCACTCTCTTCTTTTCCTCTTTTGACCAGCAGGAGTCCCACAGACATTAGGGCAAAGTAAGAGCTGATAAAAGACTTAGAAATACATTGTAGTTTGTTTTTCTAATCGGAGTTAATGAAAAGTCTTCCATTGCAAGGCATCATAAAGCTATTTCAGAGATATTCCTCTATCAATAGCAAGTTGGCCCTATTTAATGGAAGCTTGGAAAGTACACTGTCAACTTAAATTTGTACCCACATAAAAAACCAGTTTAGAAACCCATAAAACTAGTAGGAATGTTTATACAATTTAAAAACATTCCAGCAAGGACTGTAGCTATTAAACAAATCAGCATGTCCCAGAGAGTTTGAAGCCCAAACATTGAAACACTAAGTACCCAGGAGTACAATTTGCCTTCACTTTTTTAAAAAAAAGATGTTCTTCATTGCCAACAAAAGTTCCAGGAAAAAAAGGTAGGGACAAAGGAATCTCATGAGTGAGTACTGAATGTGGTATAGACAGAGGGTTACAGGTGTGCAGGGCTAGATCCTAAGCAGGAGTAGTGCTGGTTGTCATGTCAACTGGGGACTGTGAATACGATTCATAAATTTGCAGTAGCCCTTTTAAGGGCACTTTAGGCCTTCAGGATATGGGTCTGGTGAAGAATCATGGCTCCAGTGAAGTCAAGAGCAAAAATTCTTCAGTGCACATAAAGCAACCCTACTTCTTTCATTTCAAAGACTGACAGTACTCATACACAGAGACTCTACTAAATTGCTTCTCTTAGCATTGTTATTAGATTTATGAATTAGGGCCTTTAAAAACTTGATTATCTGTGTTGCCACTTCAGTCAGCAACCAAGATTGAACATACACCAGAAGGTCAAGAGAGAGAACAAGAAAACATCATCTTTAAAGGGGCTTTCATCTATCATAATCATAATCTGCATAGCAGAAATTTTCTTTATCATCTCTCCCATCACAGTGCAATCCAGAAAGGAATGGAATCGCACTGTGTCCACTGCTGTTACCTGCTCACATCTATGCAGTTACCAGCTGTAATGATCTGTTTTCTGGCTCTTCACTACTGTGTTCTTCAGGGGACAGGGTTCCCATTCAGTTGAATTTGATAAATACATGTATAGTATGAACGACTCTTGGGTTTAGGTGTGGAAAATTCTTTGCATTTTCTTCCTGAGAAAAAGGGGGATGAAAACATAAGACAGACAATCAGTTTATTGTCTGAGAACACTCTTCACTGAATTCCCTTCACTCTCCTTTCTCTGAGTCAGTAAGTTTATGCTGAAGACACCATGATACAGCAGCTCCTTGTCTTTCTGTCACTGCATGCCCTATTAAACTGCCCCTCCTGTTCCACTTCACCACATACAGGAAAAGCATCAGCACAAATATGAAGGTGCCCTGCAGTAATTTACCATTACAAATTCCAGTGTATATGAAATAGTAAATACCATATATTGGTCCGATTAATGCATGCTTGTCATATTAATTTCTTTTCCTGAAGGCCCATGTGGGGCACATGCAGGGCTGCAGTACTTGTGGGTATTTAAGAGTAGCTCCGGAGGAGACAGCGTTTGGAGAATGTACTTGGGATGGACACGCAGGCCACAGGAGTGCACCTAGTTCTAAAACCACGGCAGAGATTGAAAATACCATGAATTTACCACACCAACCAAAAGGTTCTCTTCCCCGTGGGAATTTCAGAGCATACCTGCAGCCTGAAAGTCTGCACAGGGGACCCATCTTGGCTGTACGTGACTTTTCCCAAGAAGTAAATTCCTTCCTCTTTGGAAGCATCTTTCATACCCTTAAAAAAGAGAAGTGGGGAAGGATGACATTTCCACCATTCCTGAATGAAAAGCCATGACAACAGCCCCAGTGGCTGTAGCCCCAGTCACAAGTCTCAGGACTCTGATTGGGCATGCAAGCAAGAGGAAACAGCAGTCTAACTAAAGAGGACCAAAAAAGGAGCCTTTCAAAGTGACTCACTACAAAGGATAAAAAAAGGAATTTGCATGGATAGCTAAGTTCTTTGGAGCACTTATGATCTCCTCTGTCTGCAACTCTGCTTTGGAAATGTGAGCCAGCATCACAGCATGTGGGCAGATGACTCTGGACAGTTTTCTCATGACTTATCCCTGCAATCCTTCCATGGCTCAGCAGTTTCCTTGGTCATTATCCCACTGAAACAAGGCACAACAGGGAACACTGAACCATGTTCCAGATAACAAGATCCAGACATTATGCAAACTGCTCTTGTGGCATAGAAATCCCAAGATTCAAGGCTACCAACAAAACAAAGGAAATACAGCCTGATTGTTTGGCAAGCAGGTCTTGCCTGTTTTTTGATATGGAAGACACAAATCAGATTAAACTTGTTCCTGTGCTTTAAGACAGTTCCTGTTTAAGACAGTTACAGAACAGTGCTAGAAATGCTGTTCAATGTCCACATAGGAACCTCCATCATGGATATATTTGACACTAGATTATCAATATGAGGGCTTTTTTGACATAATTTTGCTCCTTAGTGGAGACACAGCCAAACAGGGTGAGTCTACAGGTCTTTAACACTCCATGCAGGTTATTTCAGATCTCCCTCACATATGGGGGGAAATGGGATCTCCAGGTGGAAGTAGAGCCACATACAGCCCAAAGCCTTGCAGGTATGAATGGAGACAAAGTAGCTGTTACAATTCCAGACCTCAGTTCTGCTCAAGTCTTCACTCAAGCCTGCTCAATCAGCCTTTGCAGCAAAGATGCATGCATTTGTGAGTAGCTGAAGTACATACCAAACCTATATATCTTGTGCAATGTGAATGAAAACAAACAGGCCTGTGCAGGAGCTATTAGCTGGGTCTCAACTACTCAATACTTTAATAATAATCTATTTAAGAAGCAATGTTTTCATTTAAACATGCAACATAAAAAAAATGTCAGCTAATATTACTAAAAGACAAAAATGTGATTTCTGTAACTTCAGAAGTCTCAAGCACTTTAAAGCCATACAATTCATGTCTAAAGACATCAGTTCTCACAAAACCCCACATTTTTTAAAGCTATAAAAAGCACATATTTCATCACAACAGTAACGGTATTTGCACACAATCTTATCAAAACTCAACACTACATACTTTCTTTGCTGTGAAACAGAAGCAAACTCTTTCTCAAGAAGCAGCAATTACCAGCACTTTCTGAAAAATCATTGCTCAGAGGTGTCATGGTTTAACCCCAGCTGGCAGCTAAGCACTATGCAGCCACTTGCTCACTCCCTCCCCCCCGCCCCCGGTGGGATGGGGGAGAGAATTGGAAGAGTAAAAGTGAGAAAACTCATGGGTTGAGATAAAGACAGTTTAATAGGCAAAGCAAAAGCCCACTACCTCCCATCGGCAGGCAGGTGTTCAGCCACCTCCAGGAAAGGGGGACTCCATCATGCGTAGTGGTTACTTGGGAAGACAAAAGCTATAACTCCAAACGTCCCCCCTTTCGTTCTTCTTCCCCAGCTTTATATGCTGAGCGTGACATCATATGGTGTGGAATATCCCTTTGGTCAGTTGGGGTCAGCTGTCCTGGCTGTGTCCCCTCCCAACTTCATGTGGACCCCCAGTCTAATCGCTGGTGAGGTGGGTTGAGAAGCAGAAAAGGCCTTGACTCTGTGTAAGCACTGCTCAGCAGTAATGAAAACATCCCTGGGTTATCAACACTGTTTCCAGCACAAATCCAAAACATAGCCCCATAGTAGCTACTGGGGAGAAAGTTAACTCTACCCCAGCTAAAACCAGCACAAGCAGTTATCACATCTCTAAAAGAAACTTGTTAAAACCACTGGTCAGAACTCAAGTTGTAAGTCAACAGTAATGGTCCAATGTCTGAAGGACATGGGTAAGCTGCATGAAGTTAGGGGCACTGTGTTTGTTTCCTGTAAGTGACATAACAGGGACTACACTGGCACTTTAGCAGCTATAATTGTTTTGAAATTATTAACCTGCCTCAACTTGGTTCCAATTTAAAGCTGTTCTAGAATTTGTTTCAGCTTTCCTTTTTGACGCCCAAAAGAGCAAGATATTTCCTCTTTACACCTAGCTGCCAAGATCCAAATTTGTAGTTTCTGTGTTTCCCTGGTAACAGCTGGTGATGTCATAAATTTACTAAGTGGTACAGGGAGACGCTATGCTCTGTGCAGCCCTGAAAGTCTGGAAGAGAACAGCTAGCTGGCTCTCTGCCCGGCTGCCACCACCATTCACCTTCTCTGCCTGCCCAGCTCTGTAGACACTATCTGGACCAATTTGGAGAGTTCCCCAGAAAGCTTGAGTCCTTCTTGGCAGTAGGAGTGGAAGGTGTAGAAATATCTGCTCTTATTTCTAGTGTCTCAATCTTGAGTGTTTTGTGAGTTCAGTACACTGAGAATTGTTTTCTAAGCAAGGTTCGTATCTGAAATGACACTTTCTTTCTTTGTTACTGAAGTAGCTGCCAACCTGCTCAGAACTGGCAGCAAGCTCTGCTTCCACACACATCACTGTCGCTAACAGAGAATGGTGAGCTCCTCTGAAGGTCAATACCCATAGCAGAGGTTGGCAACTGGTTGCTGATCAGCCTTGGTTGCTCTGTCCCAGTGCTGTGTCATACCAAAATACACTGGGGAAATGCAGGACCAAAGGGAGTAGGTTTAACACCCTGATTTCAACCCTGGAGAATGACATGCAGAAAATGTGCATATTCCTAGCAGAATCCAAACACACACAAATGTACTACTCCACTGGAAGTTTCACTCTATGTCACAGCAGAGTCACCTGCAAACATTATAGCATACACATAAGAGAAAAAAAAGCTTTCCCATCATTAAATACTAGGAGATAAGAGGAACAATCACAGAATTAGATGCATAAAAATTCTATTGTTTGTGTGCTGCAGTCACTTACTTCCTAGTGTGTACAGGCAATGGAACTGGCATTCCAGTCCTGAGATATGGGCTCAAAACTGCACTGGAAAGGTCTGCGTATAATCCCTCCAGATTAAGGAAAAGGCTATTTATTCTAATTGATGGCATTTCTCTTTGAGGAAAAGGCCAAGAGAAGATAAAGTATTAGCTATGTTACAGAGCTAGCAGCATGATTTGAATCTGATTTATTTCATGATTTCAAAGCAAGATCCACCTTGACACAGTCCCTTGTCATGCTTCAATTTGACACTCTGAAGAAGATAGAAAGTAAGGGAATTCTGTACATAAAGTACTCGGGAGGCAGTTGGACAAACATATTTCCCCAGGACTGAGAGACAAAAGAGTTTTTATCTTTTTCAAGGTCTGTACTCCTGGTAGGCTAAAAACAAGTCTACCAGCAGCAGATACAGAATTTCTGCAGAAGTTTCATTAGTGCTCTACAGAGATAACTTGCCTCTCTAGTTTTATGCTTTCTTTGTATTTCTGATATATCTAGAATGAGGAAACACCTGCGCATCACACTGCAGTGCCATATGGCTCAGATACCATAAACAAACCCAGCTCAGGTGTCTGCACATAGCTGTGGAACCATTAAGTTATCCCTGTCATCCAGGACATTACGATGGAGATCATTGGATAATTGCCCTTGATGTAATTTTTGGAGTCAATGCAATTCACAACAATTGCCCATCACCAGACCAAGGACAGAAGTTTCAGTGGTGACCCCTGCTCAGCCAGACAACAGGAGTTACAGGAAAAATAAAGAGTTGTAGATGAGCAGCAAGACAGTGAGAGCTTTTCTCTCTCCCTTTCATTGTTCAGATCCAGCTTTGACAACTGATGGCAGACTAGTTTCTCACAAACTCCTGTCATAGGGGACATCTCAGGAAAGACTAAAGAACTGCACCTACTGAGAAATACTGTTCTTGTCTACATTGGCTATTCCTTTGAGTTTGGTTTAAAGCTTTTTGGAAAGACTCTCCATCTGACAGCTGGTGCCACTTCTTTACCTCTTCCTTCTTCGCCTCAACTCACCAAATAATGAGTTTGCTTCAGATTCCATCAGCACCAAAAATTAATAAAGTAAAATTACTTTGAGAGATAAGACCCCTGTAATTTCCTTTTTTTTTATATGGCTTTAGCCTAGAGCTAAGGTCTTGCATGAAACAAAAGAAAAATGAAACAAAACAAAACAGAACACCCACAAAACCCAAAGTCCCTAGACAAATAAGAGGAGTTCAGAGCATGGCGATGAACTCTATAGTACTCCCTAGAAAAAATCCCTAGGAAGAATATTACTGCTAGAAAAGCAATCATCTTCACTACTGGTGCACAGTGAGGGAAAGAAAGCCCTAGGCTGAAACTGGTATCAAGCTTATTTTATTAATTTCTGTTATTAAATCATAAACCCTTTGGAATCATTAAGAGGCCAAACTGGGCAGCTGAGACCAATTATTCAGGAAACCATACTATGGGAGAGGAGACCTCTCCTGAATATTAGCAAGAAACATGAGAAACTGCCCAACTTTGGTCTCACTGGGGCTATGGAAGTATTGTTGGTATTTTAGCATTTTCAGCAGTAATGGCTAATGGACATCTCTAAACAGAAAGCAATTAAGGTTTTAAGGGCCCAGCAAAACATTTTGTTAACTTCTATAATAAACATCAGAGTACCTGGACCTTAGACCCCAGAGTCAAATAAATATATAATGATTTCATTTACTATAAGAAAGGGTGAACTGTATTTGCTAATAGAGCATTAAGAGCAATAAAGCATGAAGTGCATCACCACGCTAGGCTTAGAACTAGGTAATAGCGTATTTTAACATCAAGTGTCCTTACAAGAGGTTAATGAAGTCAGATTGTGTTTTTCAAAATAATTGTCAAGTTAATCTTTACTGATCTGACACTGGTGACATTGGAATGCAAGAATAAGGGGTCACATAACATTAAATAGCTGACTAAGGCATATTAGTTGTAGTATAAAATGTGTAAGAAATGCATAAAATCTACAAACACATATGTGCATTTCATATTTTAAAGATGATAATGGCATGACTAATGATTTACAGGGGAGAAGAACTATTTTTCTAAGATCTCTGTTTTATCCTTCCTGCTTCTACCAAGCACAGGAGATTTTAATTATAAGCCAGTAAAACTGTTATCCTTCAGAAAATGATGCAAAATACTTGCATGATTTTAGTATAAACTTAAAACCTGTGGCTTTTCTTGTGCAAACTACAAAATTTCCAATAATAATTGTAACTGATATCTTGTGACTTTTTAGAAGGATAAGCCAATCTAAAAAAAACCAGATGTTAAACTGTACTGTCTTCACCTTTATGTAACAGGTAACAGCTTGATAGATGGGGCTGAAAAAAGAGTCCATCTTCCTTATCAGCTGCAATATTTGCAGAATGTGCAGAACACAAATACGTTCTCCCCATGGCCACAGAGCTGCCGATAGTATTTTTACCTTGATGGCCACTTATTTTTTTCTGTTCCGAATGAGAGAGATCTTATAGCTTCATTGGTACTCAACAAAAAGGAGAACATAATTCTGTCCCAAATAATGGTAAGAAGTGGATAGAAGCCCATTGAAAAATACCATTTGGGAGAAGTTCTGAATTGGTCTCTTGAGGTTTCTGAAGCTGAGAGATGCTTCAGATACCCTCTAAACCAAGGGATAAGTGCGAGATGTACTTAAAGTTTGAGCTTCCTCATTTTTGTGTTTTTCTTTAGTAAGCAATGACCCTGTCTCTGTAATCCAGAATTTAACGCTTTGCTTTTCTGGTATAAACTGGTTTTCTTCATGCATTGTGCCTGGTATGAAGACTGATACCAGCACAACATATCCTGCTCTCCAGAAGCAGCTATTCCATACAAAGAGGTCCCATTAGCAGAGACAAATGCTGGGATATGAATGGAAATCTGTCCTGAAGAGGTAGTGGTTGAAGTTACACGGTTCCCATTGGGAGCCTCATATGATCATGCAATCTTTACTGAAAAGAGACTGCTGTCACTCTTTTATGGACCTGTCTCCATTTTCCCCTCTCTCCCATCTTTCACCTCTGTCACATACCAGAATTCTTGACAATTCGAGATTATTCCATCAGGCATACAATTACCCCCCTTGTCTATGGACATGCACATGCATTCAACAGCTTAAAGAGCTTCAAAGCCCTTACCTTGCAAGGAACATGAGGTCCTGCTGCTATGTAGATCAATAGTCAAGTTCAAAAAGGCAGGCAGAGTGATGCTCTCCATCCTTCAGTGATCTACAAAGAAGAAAGGACCTTTGCTGTAAACCTCATTCATACTCCCTTGCTCAATTAAAATTACTTTAGCCAGGGGCAACATTACAAGCCAGTGCATTGTAATGCTTTGACCTCAAAAAAAGACTCACAACTGCAATGCCAATCCACTCATGAGCTCATGCAGCAACTGAGCAAGTTCTAGCTCATAGTACAGTTACAAAGAGATGCTGACTAAAGACAGTGTAATTCCCAACACAAATATTTCTTCTTTATTGTCCTCCCACCAGTGGCATAGACATACAGCAGAGAAGCTTTCAGAGCATCTGTCAGCTGGATCTCCAAGTAAACATACATCTCACTTTTGTCCAATATTGCATTTCAGTATGATCACGTTGTATAAACTCTGCTGAGATCTGAGAGCAACACTGTAACCCCCCCCAAAATAAAACTGTGCCACGCACATTGAAAACCACATCTCATTTCTTACATACCTGTCAATGAAAGCCACAGAATTGCAGGTACCTATGCTCCAAAGCAGCAGATACACACTGAAGATGTGCAGGGTGTCTAGAGTCACGGGCACCTGTGAGCAGATTCAGTTGCTCTCAGTGCTGCGTTGAAGTGATTAGTCAGGGAAATTTTTAAACAACCAAAAATCAAAATACAGTTAAACCTCACTAATACCCATTTGTGTCTGGGAAACTTAATTTTGTAAATTAGAAAATAACAACTGAGTTACAACGGAAGCCTGTACTTTACCATGCACTAATAAATGATTTTTATAAGGTCATATTACATCTTCCTCCATCATCAGCATTCACAGCCACAACAACATTAACAAAAGATGAGTTTGTGTTTATATATGTATATATATCTATCTGTGTGTGTATTGATATACACACTAACATACATACATGTCTTTAAAACTGTGCTCTTAGCTTAGAAAAGCTCCACTCTGAAACCCAAGAGTGGAAGAGGAAGAGCTTTTTGCACAGAGTAAAAGATATTAGCAGTTGTCTTTTGTAGTGTCATTCAGACTCCAGAAGAGACACTTGACAAACCCAAATGGGTAAATGTCAGTAAAGACATAAAATAAAGCAGGGCATTGCTGCTGCTGCTTGGGGAAAG
>NW_009260410.1:1846287-1873110 GCF_000687185.1 Egretta garzetta
CCTTAAGTCTCTGCAAGGAGGAACCAACTCTCAACTACTTCATTTTTAAGTATTAGCATGCATTTCCCCTGGGGTTCTTGGCTAAGGTTCTTGCCCTTCTCTCATGCCTGCCACCATGAATCAGGATTTACTCCACTCAAGAAAAATCAGGGAGAAGAAACTCAGGCCTTCCATTTGTTTTTCATGAAGAACATTTGCAGTCACTCTTTACCCTTGTATGATGATGAAGCAATCTCAGAATTTAACTTCCTCAGCTCCTTCACCTTTTTCAAATAGTGACATCCTATTTGGCATGATTACCATAAGGAAGTTTAAAAAAGAACAGAAGCAGCAATAACAACCATTTTCTGAACTTGCCTCTTCTGATTATTGTCTTGTAGCTGTCAAGAGCTGCATGAATATCATGCAGATTTAACACTTCTCTTACCTGGAGACCTCAAAAGGCCATATACATTACAAAATGAGTCTCACTGACGCTTCTCGTAGCAAGGGGCTGAGCAAACTGTGGGCAGAACTAGCACGAGTACTCTAGAGGGCAACAAAATAACTCTCAGGAGCCCACAGCGATATTATGCATCAAGAATATGACTGTGCTGAACAAGATGCAGTGAAGATCCTAAGGCTGTTTTAAAGCAGACATGGTTTTGTAGAAACAGCAATGTTATTAAATTCTGTTTTCCATTTTATCTTAAATATTATTGATATGACTTTTCTCACAGTGATCAGATATTACTGTGATAAAGCTCTAATACTGGCTAAATGAAATAAATAGATCATATATATTCATTCTTGACCCTTGCATAACAACTTGCTTTATTTTTAGGTTGCTGGTACTACTGCATCAAGAGTTTATTTAAAATAAGGAATAAAATTTCTGAGCAACAATGTGTTCATGTAATGAAAAAAAAAAGAAACATAGGAGAGTAAAAGATTGCAAAGTGATAGCTTTGATCAGTTTGTCAGCAATTTGACGTGAATATATTCTTAATGATAATAAAAAAACCCCTTATCACGCATACACCAAAACATCTTACTAGAGACATGTCTATTTTTAACAGCATCCAATGCCTGACAGAGGCTGATTTCATCCTCACCTTTCACATACAAAGAGGATGTGGAGGAAAAGAAAATAAAAGGAATAAAAAAGAAGAAAAGCAGCAGATACATTTAGTGTTCCCTTTATCAAAATGAAGCTTAGCTTATTTGTAGCTTTTGGCTTTCAGCCTTTCCTGCTAAGATGATTGAATTCTTCACAAAATGATGCATGAGGGGAAGTTTCCAGCCAGTTCTGTTGAGGAACTGAAGATTCCCAGTAGGGTGATGATAAGCTGAAATGGTGGGTATGATAGGAGGCATTGCAGATATAGATAGGAAGAACAAACCAGCTTCAGCTAAACACATCCAAAATGCACAAGCCTGAAAGTGCATTTAGAAACTATCAGCCTGGAAAGATGCCTGCTTCAGCAGAAATGACTTGTCAGGGGCAAGCAGCCACTTTAGGACTTTTTAATCAGTATTTCGCAACTGCTGCACTGTAGGCATTCCTCCTGGCAGCATTATTCACTTGGCTGCCCATATGCCTGGTCATAATGCTTGTCTCTTGGCCTTATTCCTGGCCACCAGCAGGCTCTGGTTTCATTCTTCCTGGTTACTTAGATTTATAACGCAGCAGCCTTCCAGCTGCATGACATATGTAGCCCACAGGCATATACTTTTAACATATGCTGCATCTTGTCCTTTACACTGTTCCTATTAAGCCAACACAAAATGAGGAGACTGGGACTGCTCAGTACATCCAGGAGCAAGAACAGAAAAGCTCCCAGTATTGCAAGCCTGGCCTGAAGGATTAGGAACAGTAAGGATTAAGCATTGCCATGTGTCTAACAGGCCCTCATGCTGAGTGTTCTTGCCTTGACTTTTCCTTGTAAATTACCTTTCTTTTAACCTACTTTCTCCTTTCAAATAGAGAAGTGCTCCAGAGTACTCTTGTAAAACTCATTCTGAATAAATCCTTAATGACACTTTAAATTAGATCACATCACTGTCAAGCCCATGAGACTTACCAGAAGGCAAAGTACAGACGTAAGATTTACACGAGCTATTCCTGATTTATACCCATTTAAGTGACAATTGAATCAGAGCAGCATTTTTACCACAGATCAAGATCAAAGACTTGAGTGTTTTACCTAGCTGGCTAAAGAAATTTTATCATTCCCTTGGTCATTCATGGTCCATTTTGAATTCGTGATTCAGCTAGGAGACTTGCATTCTGCTGGACACCAGAAATAAGCATTTGGTTGTGCAAAAACTCTTTATTGCTTCTCCAATGGGTTGTGTAGAAAGCTCCTAAGCCCACCGTCCAGTATTTACTGCTTTCTTAGCTTCAGATTAAGCAACTATAAAGACCGCTAGTTTATAGAAATGAGAAGTGGAAGTAGTTAGATAGTCAACCTTAGCTTTTTCTCACTGATATATATACCGCATACATATGTACCCACACAACAGAATCTGCTGCATTCAAAACACAGATGACCTGGTGAGTCATAATGATGTACTGAAAGATTTAAAATAGAATTATCCTTTCCTGAAAGGTCATGAAGCATTACTTTGTGTTGGGCATTAAGAGGGACTTGAGCAACCTGACTTTTATGCTACATGTTCCAAAACACTTTAGGCTCATGGAGTTGGTGGTTCCCCACCCATATCTATGCATAGTCTGTACATGGAAGGAAGCAATATATAGCAAGGAAAATTAGGGATGACAGTCCACTCTAAAAAAGCTTTAGAAGAAAGTAAGAGTTGCTTTCTTAGCTCTTCAGCTGTCTTCCCCACAGAGGTATGCGCTGTGGTTCTCCATTTCATGATAAGCTGCAGTTTCAATCCTCATAGAGCAGTGTGCACAGGTTCAGAATTATTTGTGAGAGTCAGTTTTGGCAAAAGGGAAAAAACAAAAAGAAACTTTCAATAATTGGCTTTTTTTTTTAGCAATTTCAGAAGTGCTGGGCACAAAAGATCCAGCCTGGCTGTACAGTTGTAAAACTGGAAAGCAGTTTATGAAAGTCTGCTCTCATCAGGAGCTCAGAATCTCCTCTTGAAGGGCTAAAGTCCTCTAAGTGCTGGTGACAAGCAGCTCTTTCTTTTTCCAATGTCTCTTGGCACTCTTTGCTTCCTATTTGAACCTGGGATTAATGCCAGGCTGTTCCTGAAGCTTTCAGACCTGCATTTGTCAAACCTCTAAACCGGAGCATGGCCACAGTGCAGAGGAGCAGGATAAATTTAGCCCATGCTGAGTCCCACAGCTGGATTCCTCTGTGATATCCAGCACACTTCATTTAAAACTAGCTCAGGAACCTCTGTACTCCACTGCAACACAGGCACACGCCCCAGGCTTTGTACCACAGACACAATGCCTCTTTAAAAGGGAGTCTTGTGCTCTTGATGAAAAAATCATAAAGCAGGAATCGCGGAAGTTCTTTGTGTTCCCTTTAGCCCAAGACTTTTGTGGATTAATCTTTCATAGTAGCTGAAATTGTGAAAGGGGTCTTACAGTGGTGGTGTTTGGAAGATTGGACACCACATGAGTCAGGGTACAGCAAAGTCCAGGAGCAGCGGGGGTTCCCTGGGGCTGGCAGGGCAGGGCCTCACAGCCAAGGCCTGTCCTACCACCCTAGCCAGAGAGCAGGGAAGCCTGGGGGCAGCCCCAGCCATCAGGCACCTCCTTGGGGATGGGTAGGGGACAAGGCCAGGCCAGGGCATACCCACATGGGTGGGGGTCAGGTTCAGACTTGGTGCAGGGAACCAGGATCAAACACAGCCCCTGAATAGGCGGGCAGGGCCTTGGGGATGGAAACGGGCTGAGGCCAGGCCAAGATGTTCAAGCATGCAGATCCAGCCAGGCTTGTCAGAGCCCATGGCCAGGCAGGGCAGGGCAGGGACAGATGGAGACCAGCTTCCTATGGCATTGCTGGGGCAGGGACTGAATTGAGGTCCTGAGCCATGGGTAGGGCTGAGGGGAGGCTGAGCAGGGACAGTAAGGGCCCACATTAGTGCCACATGGCCCTGACCGCAGGGTAATAACACCTTGTGCTCTTGGGGCTGTCGCAGAAGAAGGACCATGCAGCTGCCTGACACTAGACTGTATCCATATTTGAAAGTTTTAAAACACAATGAAGAAAAAATTATTTATAACTCTCCAGTGGGAAATGAAGAGGCATTTTGGTTTGGTTTTTTGCATTTGGCAGGCAGAGGGCATACTCAGCCTAGACCTAAATATAGCCTTCTGTCTGCTTAGGGACTATTTATTTTTTCTGTCTCCTGACACCGGTACACACAACATTTTTTTTAACATTCAGCAGATGCAGCACTCATACAAAACCATGCAATCTGTTCCTGAGAAATCAGCAGTAATTTTAAGAAGCCATCAGTATGCTGGGGGTGGAGGACCAGCCAGCGGCACCATGACAGTCATCCATTTCCCAGTAAGGAACCACAGTTGTCCCCTAGACACCTGAAACTGGTACTGGGAGTTGGGAAATAAGTTGGTCAGAACCAGTTGAGGCAATGTTAGGGTATAACTGATCAAGAGGTTTCCACCTGACTGATTTTTCCAATAAAGTCACAGACTGTGCTCCCCTCCAAAATAATTTTTTTCTGTCAGCAAAGTCAGACCCACAGCTCTCTGCCCAGCTGCCTCTAAAGCTTTTGCAGTTTTGTTTCTGCATCCAGGAAAATGGCCTTTTTTTGATCCCTGCATGTATAATAACCACATGGAAAAATTAGTAACAATGGAAATTTCAATGCAAAAGCATTATTTTCCATACAGAGAAACTCTGCTCTCAGTGATTAAATTAGCAGCCTTAACCTCAGCTCATATATTCGCCAAAAGAATTTCATTATATATTAAATAGTGCAGTGCATATATCCTTGCTTAATTTAATAACTATTCATCTGATGGAACTCTGACAGATCTTTAACTATTAGAACTGAACTATTTCACACAAGATTTTGTCCATTTGCTGGAAAAACTTGTTACTGAATGCAGTGAGTCAATTTAAATATACACTGTATGTGTCACGCACAAACATTATTCAATTCAATATTTACTAACATCCCTTCTTTTCTTTGCAATATCAAGTTTTTTCTATAAAAAACCCACACTGTTAAAAATGAGCTGCACAACTGAGTCTGAGGGTGTGGGTGCCCCGGCTGACTGGGTCCCTGGGGTCCCCACAGGTCAGTGGGTCTCTTAGACACCTGGGTCCCTGTGGGTTGGTGGGTGTCCCAAATGGAGGGGTCCCTAGTATCCCCAAATGCCTCAGTCTTGGGAGTCTCCATGGGTCAGCAGTGCCCCGGTTGCCAGGGTCCTCAGCCTTCCCAGACACTAGGGTCCTTGCTTCTAGGATGTGGTGGTAATGCTGGAGGTGCTGACCCAGCTGTGGCTGCACTCACTGCTGTGGGATGAGCCCAGCCTTAACATCACCTTTGCATAGCTGAGGGGGGCACAGGGACATGGTGGGGCTGGGGCACCCAGGTGATGCTGCAGCAGTGGCTAGAGCATGTCAAGAAGGAGGAATAGGTGGGATGCAGGAAGGACTGGGACAGACAGGAGAGAGGGAGTCATGGGAGGACACTGGGGAGATGGGGAGGGACAGGGACACACGATATCTATAGGATCCCTGGGTGTTTTGGTCCTTCCCGAAGGACCACAACCCTAAAAGAAGTAGTTTCAGGATAGGTTGATGAGTGAGTGCCCAGAGGTTTCAAGGGCCTGCCAAATATCCATGGTAATGAAAGAGTACAAGAAAGATCAGCATGAGCACAGTTGCAGGAGACCATACCAGGGACAGCTTGTTTCTCTAACAGAAAATTGTCTCTTGTAATGGTTGGTGCCAAAGGAGGCACCACTCCAAATTAAAACAGAGAAATCTGCCAGGCTCTGAAACCAGTGTCCAGGACTCACAGTCGACACACTCCAAAGCAAGGAGCCATTACTGGCACTTGGGGTGTCTCAGAGGTGAAATGGTACCCACTCACTGAAAAAACATCTCAGCAAGGCACTGAGGGTAGGCTTTCCAGACCAAGCGCCCCCAACTTTAAAGGCTGTACTAGGAAGCTGGAGCCAGTCTATGAAAAAGAGCCTACCAGCTGCCATGGGATGTTCCTGCCAGGCCTCACTTCTCATCCACACGAGTCCGGAGACGGAAAAGGCACAACTGTCATGACATGAAGTTGTGTTTCTCTAGAAAAACACACATGCAGAGAAGATAGCCATATAAACCTGAAGCCGTAAGTGGTAGCAACTCAGTTACACAACCTGTTTATCAAGCTAATGTCTAAAAATCCCAACACAGCAGGGGTAAACCCCACTGCCATTGAAGACTGGGAGCCCATCACTAATTTTAGCAAAGTCAGAATTTCTCACAGGGCATCGAACACCACTGAAAGAAAAGAAAAAGACTACTGCAAATCCTATGGAGATTTTGCTCTTCATAGAAGAAAACAATATGAGAAGTAAATGCTTCATTTAATGCTTGGGAAGATAAAAACCCCAAAGTCTTAATCTCTCATTTTTAAGAACATGAATGTGAATCTCATTCTCATTAAACACCTATATCAATAACTTCCTCTGTATAAACCTGTATTTCCTGCAGACATGTGTTTCCAATTCAGAGCACAAAGACAATAGGCAAGGCAGGTACTTGGACAAAATATTAGACAAAGAAACATGAATGCATTCTGTGGAGAAAACAGGAAAACTCTTAAACTCTTAGCACATCAACACACCTGTTAAGAAAAGAAACATGGCTATTTACTCAAGCACTTGTTCAATGCCTGAAAACATATCTAAAGATGTGCAGGTCTAACTCTTCAAAGAACAAATTTTATTCCAAGAACATCAACTATAAACACAGTTACAAAAGAGCATTAAGTGCTGAAAAGTCTAGTGCTCCTGGGAAAACTGTAGTCACGTACACACCTCTGATGGTCTAGCCAGCTGCATGAACCTCCTCTCAATCAAGTCTATAGGCATTTCTTCCAGAGCCCTAACTAGCTAGGTTGTCCCTTAGCTAGCGATCTTTTACCAACCAAAAATTAAATTCCCAGGTATTTTTAGTCCAAATCTACTTCCCACATCAGCACTTGAATCTGGAGATTGTTTGGAAAGGTAACATGTGTTTTTCTTATTCTGCCCAATAGTTTTAAGGTGGTTGTCTTCCAGGAAAAATGCTCTGTCCCTCTGAACAAAATTATAAATAGGGAGAGGAAATTCAGCTGTGCTGCTTCATTTTACACACCTGTGCCCTCCATTTCAGTAGCAGCACACACTGGGTGTCATTCAAGATATTTGACTGAGGTCTGCTCCCAGCACAGAACTGTTAGGGAAGTAGCTTTGCATGTTGCTGCTGAGCAGCAGGTCCACTGACTCCCAATTCCCGAGCTGCGTTCACTGCTGGCTGGCACTCACAAATCCTGTTCAACCGGTCCTTCTTTGCTGTTTGTCCAGGTTCTTGCTATCCACTTAGTAGACTTAGTAGATGAGTCTGGGCTTCGCATTGCTGAGTTTGGGTTCAACTAGCTACAACATTCTGAAATGACTGCTGTATGAATGCACAGACTGCACCACGGCACGTGCCTTCTCATCCACTTCCCCTTCCATTTAAGATCACAATGCATATCCATGGCAACTGCAGCTTCTGCATAGAAGAAAACAGGCACATTAGGAAATGTCTAGAATCTCCTTCCACAGTTTGGCATCGAAACACAGAACATAGATCCAATGCCGCTCAGTTCCCCAAGAGCCATGACCATCTCCTTCCATGGTCTCCTCCAGAGACCCCAGGCCATGAGAGCACCATACGTTCCCTAAAAACACAGCAGCAATCAAGCACAGCACTAGGCTTGGGGAGGGTCATTTCCTGCTTGATGGATCACTGCAATGTAGAAAAGACATGACAGCAGAAGGAAAACAGTGTAGGAAAATAATTAGTTCATTATACAGGAGCAAGGTATGAAATAGCAAGCAGCTTGCATTTCATATGGGCAGAAAGGTGAGGCCTAGGAGAAAAAAAAATGATGTGTTGGAACAGTCTGTTCCAGCAAAGTGCAAAGCTAAATGTGGCACAGAGACATGCTATTCACCCACAAACTGTAAACCTACAGAGGAAGCATACGCCTGTCAATATTTTGACTTATAATAGAATTAGCCTCACGTTACAGCAAAACCAAAAAAACTTAAAAAGAGGACCCTGAAATGGAAGAGAAAAATGAGGGTGATGAAAGGGCTTTTTATACTGTGCTGATCCTGGCTGATGGGTACTGAGAACAAAGAGGTTAGAGGGGCCGCGTATTGTAAGAGAGTCTGCCACTCCCTGATATTTGTGTGCATTTACAAACCCAGCTGATCCTGTGGGGTGACAGCAGACTGAGATTAGAATGATGCATACCTGGCAAGAGACACACTCTTGGATTTGCTGTTTGACTAGCCATCAAAATATGCACTGTGCCTTTTTCTTTCCTTTTTATTTTTTTTTTTAAACTATTGCTCAGACATTTCATCAATGATTAGTTTGAAAATGAAGGTTGGGCTTCTTCCTTCCCAGGGGTACCACATATAAACAAAGGAATGGGAAATTCTAGTTCCAGAAAGAAATACAAGAAGGGATGTTCCAAGACATCCTATTGGAATATTTGTCTTGTTCTGTAAAGTTGCAGTGATTATATCCCAGACAGAGGTTTTAGAGAAGTTATGCCTCTTATTAAACCAGCTGATATAATGGGGAAGAAATAGAAGTTTCCCAGCCTTCTTGTGTACTTGAGAACCTCTGTTTTCTTTTTCCCAAGACTATGAAATTTTGTCTTTTCTTTTTATTACATGTCTCTACAAAGCTGACTAGATCATGCTAGTTATAAGAATGCTACTAAATCATTGTAAATTCTCTGTGAAAAGACACCACAGACATTAAAATAAAGGAAAAGTTTTCTAAAAAGATTTTATCCCTTTATGCTGATTTTGGATCAAGTCATAAGGACTTAGCACAGATTTTATAAGTTCAGCTGAGAAAAAGGAGCCAACAACATAAATATAATCCTTAGGTGTGTAAATTCAGGTAGGAGACAAAAAAAGTACCAATTACATCCACACAGCTATAAAATAGTGTCCCTTTTTTCCAAAAATTGGAATATTTGGGTTTGGTGTCCAAAGGATGAAATCATCACTTGTCAGATCTCAGCCTCACCTTCTGTCTGACAAGAATCAACAGCACAAATAGCCTGTGACCTGGCAAGCTTCAAACTACATTCTCCACGCTGTTGGGAGTTAGTTGTTACAGAAAGTCTTGTTACCTTGGGCACAGCTAGAAGTTAAATGTTCAGCAGTTAATGGCATCCAATGGATGTTGCATGTGTGTAACCATCAAAAAAGCAATTTATGAATACCTTTCTGTTGATTGTAACCCGTTCCTCCATGTTACCATTATTGCATTGGCTATCACAATAGTTACCACTATTTCATTTTGCATATGAAATACCAACTGAGCGTGCTTTTCACAGCTGCTGAAATCTTTTCCCTTCACAGAACATGAAAGTGGTATGTTCTGCTTGGTGGTGGCTCAAACTTTTTACTGATGGAGAGTAAGAACTGCTGTAAAAAGGAGCTAAAACTTCATAGTGTTATGCCACCACTGCATGTTGCTACTTAGTGGGAACAACAAAGAAACTAGCAGCAAGGTCTGATGGGGATGAACTCCACTTTAGCCCATGGTTAAGCAAGGCAAAACCCCAGAATTCATTACCAGAAGCATGCACAGTACCAAAACAACTTTTGCATCCTACCTTCCCATCATGGCTTCACTTTTCAAGACAGTGAGCAAGGCATTTTCTTGGAGTCCACACAAGAGAGTCTCTGGTGGCTGGTTTTCAAACAATGCAGTAGCAGGTTAGGACTTGTGCTCATGTAGACCCTAGAAGCAAAGCCAGTGGAGCATGTGAAAGCTACTATGGTTTTTGCAAGGCAATCACACCTCAAACACATTTAAAACCTTTGGTTTAACTGTGGCTTCCAGTAAGAACATTTATGGCTATTGCAGTAACATCCCTTGATCTAGAACCCCTTTGTGTTTACTGAGGCAGAAGCAGAAATAAGCATTGCAATTTCAGAGTAAAATAAGAGACAACAGGTAAATGAAGACAAATGGGCAAGCAGAAAGAAATGTTGTGTGCCTAAAGAGACAGGGCAATGCTACGGAGAGAGGGTCAGACTAGTTCCCAGTAAACTAGCTAAGGTGTCCAAAGGAGACCCGGTCACTTGGTACGATCGGCCTCCTGCTACAGCTACTAATGCTCGAGCTGCTCTCCTCAGGGCTAGTCTAGAGACATCCATCACATCCTGCAGGCATAGCCAAGAAGCGTTAGCCAATATGATGAGTGACACTGGTCAGCAGTACTGCTTGTCTAATCGTTGCGGGGCTTATTTGAGCTACAATCCTCTTCCCTGCTTTTCCACCATATTTAGCAGCCAAACTTACAAGGAAATGGCAGGCCAGGCCCAGGAAGAACCTGTACCAGGGGCTTTAATTCTTTTTTTAGTCTGTGATAGAGTGGACAGAGCTAAAGAACAGAAGTAATACAGTTTTAGTAATTAAACTGTTGTTCTGTTTCACAGAAAACCTTGCACTATTGATATTAGAGAGGCAGATATGAAGCACTGGACTGTAAATGTGTGTGTATCCGCCTGTTTCTCAATCTGTTGCTGGGCAGTGGGTGTAAGGAGAAAAAGCTAGTGTTCCTGCTTCTTGGTTTTAAAATGTGCATAGAAAGTAGTTACAGAAGTGGCATATACAGATCTACCTCGAGACAACTGATCTCCTTGAACATCACATCTCCAAACGAGATCAGAGATGCACAGGATCAAATTCCTTTGAGGAAGGCAAAGTGAACAGTCTGCAGTTTTCTCTTCAAGTACGAAATCTCCAGGGAAAACATAAGGGAGTTGAATACGTTCAGCTGGTCACAGACTCAAGTCTTCATATCATACTAAAGTAGGCTTCAGCAGCTTGTCCCAGCTGGTGACTCCCTGAGCTGCACACTGTACAGCACAGGTAGCTCTGCATGCCAGCACCCACTTACCCACAGGGCTTGCTTGCCCAGCTGAACTGAACGCCTTGCAGAGCTGAGTCCACCTGCTCTCACACCAGCAGCCCAGCACACCGCACGGTTCTGTTCCTACCGCACACAACCCCTCAGCCAAATGCCAGTTTCCTTTTACTTAGGAGCATGCAAATATTTATTGGTCTGAGAACCAGTTGCTGTGCAAATTCCTCATAAGGTGTCTCCTCTCAGGCTGATAAGAAGAGAACAAGAATATCTCCTAAAGCAAATTTTGAGAGTATTTACATCATTGAACAGGGCTTTCTATCAAGGTTTCCCCTACACAACTCCACAGTGATGAATTGCCATATCACAGCTCACCTTTATCTCCAACCATGTGATTCTTTATTATGGAGCCAATAATAACCAGGCAATAGCTGGCATAGCACAGCAATTGTGACATGCACAGGAATCAAGTACTTCTGCTAAGATTTGGGGGAAAAGCAGAGCATAAACCCTTGGTATTAACCTTCAGATCGTGATCAAAGACCTTATAATGTAATTTTACTTATAATTCTCTTCACAGAAATGAGAAGCAGCAGGTAAGAGAGGCCCAGACGTGGCTGCTTTTCCAAGTGCTATATAATTTTTGGAAGATTAAGAACAAAACTTCAGTTTATGAAAACTGTATTACAGTACAAGTCAGAAAAGCATCTGGGATCATTCCTTGTCTAAAATTAGACATCTAGTATCTATTAGATTGGCACAAAAGGCTGTTTGAAAACAGCTGATGGAAGAGCCAAGGGCCAGGAGTAGGAGGCCAAACACAAAGCAGGATGCACAAGGCCTCCTAGCAGCAGACTGCAAGAGCATGCAGAGAGAGGAAGGAGTGCTTGAAGGGTAGTCGAGGTAGTGAAGAGTTTTTCCACAACACCATATTGGCACAGGCCATTTGTAATGAGCAGTTCCCAGCTACAGTGCTGCTATAGCTAAGCCATCATTTCCTGCCCTGTTTTTCATTACCAAGCAGAGAGGCAGGGCTTGGAAGAGCTCAGTGAGACTCAGCCATCCCAATCCCAAATGGAAAAGTGAGCAACATTCTCTTTCCCATCTCCTCCCATCCTTTGGTAGCTCTTTCTGGCTCTCTGAAAACATTTACATTTAAGAAAGGTGGTCTTTTTCTCATTTTTGCAAGGGATATTAAGAAATTTGGGTCAGCGTGTAATAGCGAATCACCACTGAGGTGCACCAGGGGCATTTCCAGTGGCTCTTTCCATTCCAGAGCCAACCAAGGCTTTGAGGGAAGAGTGCCAGTGATGAGGCTCTGAAGAGACTGGGCCCTTGACAATTTTCAGACCAGAAATGGGAGGCAAAGAGCAAGAAACGTTAACAATCCTCCAGGGTTTATAGACCTGGTCCTGTGAGTGCTGAGAGATGATTTTGCCCTTCACACATCCTGCTCTAACCTCTTCAGAGCCCAATGCAAATTTGTTGAAGGGTCTCTGTTTAACTTAGAATTCCCTCAAGGTAGTCTGGCTTTTTACCAACTGCATTTGCCCATCAGACCTCTCTGGGTGTGCCCTAGCACTGTGAAAGCACTACATGGCTGCTTTATAGCTAGCTTTTATTTGGTTTAAGGAAGAGAGAGGGATCTGAGCAATGAAAATGTAGCTCTGGTACACCAAGTTCTGAGAAAGCAAGAAAGTAGAGTGCACGTGAATAAGCAATAATATAAGAGAAGGCTATAGTTTTCCTCATTTGTTTTCCAGACATAACAGAAGAACTCTTTAAATACCTGATAAAACCAAACACGTTATCTTAGAAAGGAGCTAAAGCCCATCTATATTTACATCAGGAGGTGGGGGAAGGGGGGGTGGGTGGAAGGTGAGCAGTGTGAACCCCTATGGGAAACTCTATTCCAAATACATAGATAACGCACGCACACATTGCCTCTACCAAGGCTGCAAGCATGGTGGGAAAACACTGCAGAACTGCAAAGACTACGCAGGAGCACCAGCATGCGAGTGGCTCCATTTCAAACCAAACAGGGACAATATTTGTTGTTCTTAGCTAGTTTCTTAGCACCCAACAAATCAAATGCCACTTTGTTCTTCCCCTTATGCTTGGCATTTAGGAGGCTAGTGGTCATCAGAGTGCTATCTCTTAGGAAATTTTAAGGGGGCTTTTTTTCTTAACGAATTTTATCTTTTCCAAGAAATAACTTCAGTGATTTAGAATCAGTTGCTGTAAATGTGTATCTGCTTGATACAAAATTCGCAAAATTGACTAGACCCTGGAAAGCTGACAAGCTCGTGGAAGCCTTTACACTGGCTTCAGTGGGAATGGGCTCTGATCCTACACAGCCTGCCAGATTTCACACAAGACAGCTAAGACTGGATATAAAAACAAAAGTAAAGAAAAAAGTTTTCAATGAAAATAATCAGCTGTTTGTAACACACAGATAAAAACTGGTTTTACCCCTAATCTGCCATTGCCCCTTTAAACTCTTAAATCACAACTAAAACTACTGTCTTCTTCCCTGTAACCTTTCCATATGTCATTCAGGTCCATTCCCTCTGCTCTATTTATTTAAGCCTACTTTGGCACATCTAGTCCCCTGATACCATTTTTACTGAGTGAGCCCAGCATAGTGGGAATTTTGATCTCCTCCTGCCAGTTACATAACTCCTCCCCCTCTAACGAGAATTGGGGACACAGGCACACACTGCCACAGAACCGTCTCATGAAGCAGCAGCTTAATTCCCTATAGAAAGGTGAAAAAAAAAAAAAGGCAGTCTTACTGAAGATAAAACATGCAGATAGTTCTATTCTTCTGAGAATACTTGGCTGGCATACTTAGAGCCCCCTTATTTCACAATATATAATTAAAATAGACTGTTTGGAGGGAAGCAAGTTTCTTTCCTACCCACTCCCTTTCACCACCTCTGCTGATTTACAGTTAGACTTTCCTCAGGAAATTTCACCTAGAGAATTTGCACAAAGCTTTGAGATGGAGCTAAGAAAAGGTGTTGCCTCTGAAGAACCAGGCTCATACTCAAATTCCAGTGGCCTCAAACTCCTCAGCTCTGCACTGAGTGGGGAGGCAGGTGCAACATGCCTTTTGCAAATGTGGAGCAATGCCTTCCATATGCTCTGGGATGAAGAGCAGTCTCAAGAGGGTATTTGTGCTCACCAAGCCTTACAGCCTGCCTGTTGTCTGCCCACACCAATGGCTAGTAGCCCAGCTCTACCGTGAGCACAAGGACACACTCCATTTAGCAAGAGCTGAGCTGAGGATACTTGCTAGCAGACAGGGCTGCCCAGGGCCACATCTCTGCCCAGCCACAGACAAAAGCAAACCTGGCTGAGGTCAAATGCACTCAGGCCTCCAGAGAGGTCTAGACCTCAGGACAAGACCTCCTCTGCTCTTGGAAGACAGCGAGCAAGCCTGCCTCAGAGAGCTGGCTTAAACATTGTTGTGACCCAACCAACAGTATGGCAACGTCTAATGGTGAATGTGAAGATTTTATGGACCATTGTAATTAAAGCAGGTTCCTTTCCAGGTACCTCATTGCAATATTCCAGTAGAAACTGTGATAACCCAAAGATCCCAGCTTTCAGGGCTAGGTCACACCTCAAGGTCATCAACACCTTGCCTAGGCCTGAGCAGAGTTCTTGAAATAGCACTAAAATCTGCACTCATGTGATGGACATCTGGCTGCCAGGTGCACAGAGTATCCGGGAAAACCTTTTTTCTCCCTCAGTAGTCTCAAAAGAAGGAAAATTGTAAGTAATTAGCTCCAAAAGATGTCTTTGATCCAACTTCTTGTCCAATATTTTTGTTGCAGATGACAGATTATTGTTACAATCAACATTTGAATACATTGTTTCTTGGGGCATAAACCATTGTGTACAAAAGGTGCATTTAACATCGGTGCTGAGCCTTGCACACCCAGACACTTAAACCCTTCTACTCACCAGATAATCCCTCTGAGATTTGTAGGACCCTTCACGAAACAGAACCACCACAACCTTCGTGCACAAGGGCAGCACAACTCGGGTTACTGCTCAAAGTATGGCCCAATCTCTGTTAGATAATTCAGCGAGGCTCCTGTGGAGTTGCTGCAAAACAGGCTTTTGCCATAGAACTTGAATATGACAGCCCATGAGATCTGGCAGCAAGTTCAGAGGAAGTGAAGCATCCAAGTTCTTTTCCGGTTTGTCTGCAAAACGTGATACACGACATGTTTTGCTTGTGGTGATCTGCTTTATTTGGCAGGCAAGACAAAAGGATTCGGTCATTGTCCAGTAAAGCTTTCAAGCGGGAATAGCCAGGAAATCTGTGCAAGAAGAAAAAAATACAAACAAACAACACCCCACCCCACCCCTGTATTCTCCAACCCTGAAGCAAGGCAGAGTTTATGCTCAAAACGCATCTTTTTTTTTTGCAAAGAGTATCTTGGCAAGGAGAAGTGGAAATTTAGAAGCACCTTTGGCTTCACTCAGATAATTTCCATCAAGGCCACCATCTTCTTCCTTTGTATACTTGGTTACTGATGATGTGTTAATATGGGACATATTAATCTTGTTTGCTTTCTGAACCATCTCTGGAAGAAGCAGACGCTGTGCATACTCATCCAGCCAGGATAATAGTACCACCAGACAGATGTGCTGTGCCATACCTATAAGCACCACAAGGTGGGGGCAATGAAGGCCTGCAGGCATGAACTGGGCAACGTGCAAAGGCAAGGTAACCACGAGTTTCCCAAAATGAACCCTCAGCAAACTGGTGCCCAGGCTACCCCGGAGGCTCGCCCAGTGCTCATGGTGAGCCTGGCGAGCACGCAGCCCCTCTGGCACAAGAAAGAAGTGAAAAATTCAGTGTCTGTTTCAGACACAGATGCAAACAGGCAGACTTTTATGTGTTTAGACTAGTTTTCCCCTTAGGACAGGGGCTGTGTTGGAGCAGCTGGTCACCTGTGTCCCTTGCTGCTGCCCTGTAGCATTTTTCAGAATACTCTAGGAGAAGAAATGCAGATATATTTCTGGAAACTACACAGTGATCGGTACAGCTGGAACATTCTTCACCCAGCCAGCAGAGCCGCTGGCTTCAGCCACAGCAGTTTTATTTCAGCTCCAGCAACATTGTTCAGCAGAGCCGTAACAGTATGAAACCTGTCACTCCCTACCCTACAGCAGCCAGTGCACCGGGTGCCAGACAGGCCGGTCGAGTCGTTGACTGCTTCCGCTGGGTAACAGGTTAGCCGCGCAGCAGGGGACGTGCACATGTACAGCTGTTGCAATCATAAACACATGCAAGGCTCCAGTGCCGGGGGAAACATATCCACATCTGGGTTATCTCAAAGCCGCTATCTGATCTATTTTCTTGAGTCGGCATGGGGAGAAAGTAGTGTCTTTTTCACTGTTTCGTAGTTATAATCCCAGTGGTTCAGAAGTGCTGCTGGGACAGTTTTGAGGCCTAAAACACTCATCTATCAGCCACAGGACAAAGAACAATCTCCAAAAGCAGCAAGAGCCTGAAACCCAGAGCTAGTCTCAGTTGGCACATGGCTGAATAACTTTGGCCCACAATGCAATGTACTGGAGAGTAATCCGATGATGGAATCTGTTTTTATATGAACTAGTTTTGTACTTTCCACATCCTGCATTTTGATTTTTATAGGTATCCTTCAGTTGGAGCAAAAAGTCTCCAGACAAGATCAGGATCCTGTGGTGGCAGAACCTTGAACACTGCCAGGAACAGCTAGTGACAGAAACAGCCCAGCCTCGCTAGGAAAGTATCAGTCACGCTTTAAAGGGGCGTACAAGTATTAGGCATTTTCCCAAAACAACTCAGGATGTCTCAAACTCAGCTTTAGTCTTCAGAGGACCAAGTCAGCACCTTCCCTATGGGCAATTCTTCCTCTATTGAATGTCACAGGTAGATTTTACAAAGTTCCAGCAAAATTTTCTTTGGCTTCTGACTGATTGGTAAAATTGCCCTACTAGGGGCTGCTTAGCAGGAAAGCAAACACTACCAGTGGGCTGTTCTCCATCACTTCAGATCTTTTAACTTTTTAGTAGTGGTGTCAGTAGGGAACAGGAAATTTCAGAAGTATTGAAAATAAAAAAACCCTACAACTCCTTTACTGCAATACACAAGTCTGAGTCATCAGCAGAGCTTGTCCTCAGCTCAGAGTTTTCCCATTAAAATAAGCCCACTGAAACCAGCTGCGATCAGAAGGTCTTTGTCCTGCATCTAATTTACCCTGTCAAAGTGACTCTTCAATCTGAGTCTCTGCAGGGAAGACAGAGTCATCTCCCTGCAATTCCACCTCTAGCCAAATCCCCTGTGCCCTACCAAAGGTGACAAAGACAATATTTTCTGTAACATCCAACAATTAACTGGTACTGCACATTAGGAATATCACCTCATTCATACTCTCCCTCCTTTATTGCAATTTAGGTGGAAGCAGGACAGGTTGTATCCTGCAGTGCTTGAGAAACTCTTTTCAAATACACTCCCTTTTTCTGAACTCTTCAAAGTTCTCTGCTGTTCTGTTCATTTTTGCCATATAAAGACACAATGCTTCCTCTACATGTCTGCGAACATGGGAGGAAAATACAGGCTCTTCAAGTACCTCTGCATCTGATCAAATGTAGTTCGGAGTGGTCATGTTGCTATTCCTACTGCACTTCAAAAGAGTGAGGCTTCTCTTCTGTCAGAAACTCTTCTTAGAAAAGTGTAAAGCAAAATTAGTATTTTGCATACTGCATTCCTAGCAGCCAAACTTTTGAACAGTAAAAAGTCTAAGTTTTCCAAATAGTCCAATTGCTCAAATGCCTTCTATTAATAATTTGTCAGAAGGATTTAGGACAAGCTTCTTGAAGGCTTATTGATCATTTTGAATCAACGTACAAGATAATAGCTCTGGAACAGCATGTACAAAGCTGCCAAGTAAAAGTCATCCTTTTAGATAATCATATTCATGAGGTCAGCAGAGGACACTAACTCTCAGCACTTTGCTTAGTTTCTACATGATCTCTTCCCCCTGGGGTGCGAGATTAGATTGGGAACAAAACCAGTTACCTCTCATCTCCCAACCAGTCATCAGCATTGAATCTTACAGCACCACTACTGAGTCAGCTACCGATTGCAGCAACCTAAAGTCACGGCCAGGGCACAAATGGAGGGAAATTGAAAGGACTGACTGTGAAGTCCCTTACCCATTCTTTGTCCATCTGCCTCTCTCCTGCGCATCCCACCCAGGCAAGCAGGGGTTTGCGTTGCCTCTGTGTTCATAGGCACTTGCACTCTTGCTGCTCTGGCCGTTGCACCTGAGGAGGACCGGGGTCCCCAGCAGCTTGGAGGCAGAAGGTGGATTGAGATTTAGGGGCATGGAGCTGGGAAGGGCTTGTGGTATCATCAGATCCAGTCATGCCATGGGACTACTTGGAGATTTGGTGTCCTCCACCACCACACACAGATGAGTGCGGCTTACTGGGAGCCTGAAGCACAATGTCATGGCTCAGCTGTCCATCCCAGGACAGGGGTACGCAGCTCATCTGTCTGCAGGACAGCCTGCTCGTGCAGCAGGGAGCAGGGCAGGCTGGCATGTGTGGGATGATGCAGCTGGCTCAGCCAGCCAAGTTACAGAGGGGTAGGAGCGTCTTTCACAGAGGGAGAGAAAAGCAGAGGTAGAGATAAGGCTCTGTTATCTCTATGGCAACTGCCAGGGAGCTGCACCATGCTCCCTGGGGGAGAAGCAAATAAAGGGAGAGGGGAGAATAAAACCCAGAAAGCATGGCCAAGAAAATGCTTCACAAGGAGAAACCCACAACAAAGGGAAAAACAAAGATGGGAGAGGAGCAGCGCAGCCCACTGCTGCTGAAAGCAAAGGGCTCAGGGTTGGCATCCAAGGAGGAGACTCTTGAGTTCCCAGCATGGGGGCAGCTCTGCCAGCTACCCATCCACATCCCACAGCACACAGCTTGCTGCAGCCAGGCACCACTCTCTGGCAGGCCAGCAAATGTTCACCATCATTTTCTAGGAGACCCCCCAAAATGGGTGAGACACCAATAACTGCACAAAGGTCTTTAAGCCCAAGATGCCAGCAGTGCATACATAATTTAAGGTCTGAAATATTCATTTTACTCAAGCCACAAACAAAGATTAAGCTCAAATAAAGATGCCAAATGGGTGGTGAATAAATTGTATTCATTGAAATCCAACTGGAACAATGTAAAATAAATATCGAAAACCAGCAGGCCGAGGATCATGCCAAAGCTGTACAACTTGTTTCACGTTTGCATCAGAGTACAACGAAAAGGCATATTTGATTCAAAGTAGCCACATTTTTTCAGCTTTTCCTCATTCAGGAAGGCTTCATTCATCCTGTACAATCTGGAAGTCAAGGTGAAAAATTGGCTCCTTGCTTCCCACACAGTCACAGCACAAGAAGTTCTTCCCCCCCAAAATGGAAACATACGGTGCTTGCTCCAGGCCTCCAGGAGCATCCTGTCTCTACTAATCTCCCCTCCATTCGTCAGCAATCATTCATATGACCTAATGAGTTGAGAGCAAGAGTGGAAGATGATTCATAGGGACTTCTCTTTAGATAGATAATAGAAAAAGCTTGTTTCAAAACTTCACCTGCGTACATGGTATGAGCTCTCTAGCTTGCCTGTGTTTCAGTTACAGCAACAAAGTGGTCTGCACCTCTGAACTCTGATTCAGAAGAAAACACGAGTGCAAGAAGCCTTGCCAAGCAGAGGAATTAACAGCACAGCCCCTTCCAAGCTGGGAGGGCATTAACTTAGCACAGAAAAATCTCTCAGCTGCTCATGCAAACAGAGGACAAGCTGCCAGCTCAGCAGCAGGTCACAGACTTACTCCAGGCTGAACAACACACAAAACCTTAGAAGCTCCAGGCTGAACAACACAGAAATCCTTAGAAGCTCCAGGCTGAACAACATGCTTCCCCAAGAAACGTAGAGCGAGTCTCCCAGGATGAGGTACATCTATACTAGCCCCAACCTCCCTCCAAGATGAAGGCAAGAAAAGCTTTTCCATAGAGGCAATGGGAAGCGGCAACGTTCACCTGACATAGGCATGGAAGATACTGCCCTCACCTTGCTGCCAGCAGAGATGGAGGGGCCGAGGTAGCACATTCCTTGACATGACCATGGTCTGGCTCAGGTCCCCAGGCTATGTCCTTGCCATTGCAAGCTCCTCGGTGGTTGCCTTTCTGCGAGGGAGTGATGCTGCCCTTCAACGAGGACGAGCCTTGGGCAGGGTCTTCTCAGCCCCTCCAGAGGATGGGAGCAGAGAAGATGGTGGGTGGTGAATGCTGAGAGGGCCCTGACTGCCACCCAGCACCTCTGTGCTCCTCTTTTCCTTTTGGCAAGACAAGAGTGATGAAAGCATGATACCAGATTGACTGCTAGGGAGCAACTAACTGTGCAATAACCTGCTGCAGCTCATATTGCCATCCAATTTATCAATGTACCAGCTAATTTGCAAGCGGGAGATTGGCATCACCTGTGCCCTGGGATGAGCTGTAAAAGGAGCTACTGCCATATGGCTTGGCGAAAGCATGAGGGATTATAATGACAAAACATGGCCTCACAGACTGGGGTTCTTTTAGCTCAGAGCTTTTTGGTTAGCTGCCCTGTTCTCTCACCTTGCCGCCAGTTTTTGATCACTGAGCAGCAACCATGCATTAACTTGCTGGGAGCTGCCCCGTATCCATGGGTAGTTCTCCAGCTCAGGGCTTGTCAAACAAGAAATTTAGTCTCTATTAACTAAAGGTCTGAATTTAAGGCAAATTTGCTAAACTGCATCAAACACTGTTGGAGATACTCATATTCATAACTACTTTAGCCCTAATTAGGTTGATCTTAATTAACTTTCAAATCTAGGCCTCTTTAGCTGCCCACGTATGTTTAACACCATTCAACCACTGGGAAACTGAATTTGGTTTTTTTTCTTGGGGTACAAACAGACAACCAAGTTACAACACACCAGCTGAGTCACAGTAATTGCTCATGCTCACACAGTAGCCCTTCACAAACATGACATCTCACACATTAGCACAAATATCTCTCCTTGAGGTTTAAACGAAGGCTTTGCCTCACGGCTGCTGCGGAGCAGGAGCACCTGCAGCATTAGCTCAGCTCTTGGCAAAAGGGGAGTTTGATCACGCAGATAAGCCTGTAGGATGAATAGAGAAACAGCCCCAGTAAATGCCTATGTGATGAAATGACCTGTATGCTCTGTGGAAAGGACACTCTTGTCTCAGTCAAGCAAAGTCAGCTGGGGATCGCTTTATCTACACTTAAATAAGCCTCTTTTCCATGAAGCCAGTGTCCACATGGCATCAGGTTTTGGCTCACCTGCTCCCCCCGGGAAGGGGGACATGATCATACAGGCCACTCCCACAGCTCACACATGGGACTTCACACATTTATCACACAGAGGTGTTCTCAGCCTCAGCATGACAATGTTTGAATGCAGCTGTGGCACCTCTAATTGGCCTCACACGCACATGCACTCAGGGGTGCCCCAAGCATTAGGGGAAAAGCCCTCATCATTTTCTCAGGTGTACTGGCCCTGCCTGCAAGGATGGGCACAGCCTCCCCATCCTCTGCTCACACTGCACAGCCCAAGGGAGCAGTTTGAGCACAAACTCGCACGAGAAGGACAGACCAGCAAAACAGGGGCTTCAAGGCATTTTCTAAACAATTCAGTTGTTCTTCTGCTGCAGCACCTGAAGTCGTTTACAGAAAAGGCTTTGTTTTCCCCTTCCTACAGCACTTCAAAGGATTTTTAACCCAGTGACTAGGTGCACTGCAGCACCTGAAGTTAGTGATAATACAGAAGAGACTTAAAGTGCTTTTGGCTCTTCAAGTCAAGCCAAGTGCAAGCAGAGATGGAGAAGCCTTCTGAAGAGATCTGACGTGCTCATTGGAAACCCTACCATGATCACTTTGCTCAGCATTTGCTGATGTCCTGGGCACTGCCAGGAGCACACAGCTCAGTGGGAGCCTTTCACCAGCAGAGCCAAAGACATGGTAGAGGACTGCAGCACAGCAGCAACAAGAAGCATGAGGCTCTTGGGGAGGCCTCTGTTCATCATGGCCAAAAGAAACAGCTGAAAAGGATGAGCCTGCACCAACATGGCCAAAAAAGGTTTGTTTGCTCAAAAAACATTGCAAACCATGAGCTGGAAGAAGGTGGATAAACAAAAGCAGCAGGGATGGTGAGATGCAGCCTCATAGCAAGGACTGTGCTGTACATCTTGCAGCCAGGCACAGCATGGAGACCTCTCAGCCTATGTCAAGGTGGGAACGTAGCTGGTGTAACCTAGCTTGCAGCACACCATTGACAATGCAGAGCCCTTCGTAATGATATCCTATCTGCAGTGGGAGAGGGAAAGTCCATTGTTTGTGGGAAACCTTGGGTTTTCAGTGCTTCCCTTCAGCACAAAACTCTCACTATCAGCAAGGATACGCAGGAAGTTTCACTGAAGCAAAGGGGGTTGCTCAGCTCCCATAGATTTTGCTAAATTGCAGCCTGTGCTCACGCTATGCAGGTAGAACAATCTCGGGTGAAAAAAAGCATTTTGGGCTCTCCATATAAGCATCAGCATAGCACAAGAGAAGATGGGTTTGTGGCTTCCTCTGAGAGGACAGTGTAGGCTCCCTTAAATGTTGGAAGCAGTTCAGGTGTTGGAAACAGCTCTAAATCCCTCTCGCAGGACAAGTGAAACCCCTGAACTCTCTTGTATAACCTGTATTTTTTTCCTTCTTACAAGAAGGATTCATTGACCTGAAAGAAGGATTACTAACTGAAAGACATTAGATTTAGGCTACCAGGCAGAAATCCTTACTAATCTTGGCTAATCTTATGCCTGCTTAAACTCTGCTTTCAAAAATTCTGTTCAATCAGTTACAGAACAACCTACATTCAAATGACAGACATGTCATTAATTACCTTTATCCCTCATCATACCTCTCTCATCTGTCTTAAAGAAAAGCTTAGCCCCCCCCAGATAAAAGTTTTCCATGGACTTAGTGGTTCACAGAGGACAGGAAGTTGTGGCCTGCATGGGGAAGGTGGCAGCTGCATTGCATTCCCAGGGAGAAGTTTGGTTCCCTGCTCTGCCACTGACCTCAGGTCCCCATTAGCCAATTCCCTGTGCTTTCTGTCTCCACGTCCCTCCTGTGTCCAGTGAGGGCACACTGCCTCACCTGATGGATGCGGGAAGCAGAAATATTGCAGGGTGCAATAGTGGTAAAATAATGACAGTCACAGACCTGGGAGTCCAGAATTCCCGCAGGAGCCCTTCCAGGAAAAGAGGACAAATATCTCCACTCCTTGAATGAGCATTATGAAAACTGATGATTTCATGGCCTACTTCCCTGCCACCTGGCACAAGCCAACCACTCAGCAGGGACCTTGCAGGATTGTGGTGCCTTCTCCAAGAGGAAGACATTCACTTGCTAAGACATAGCACGAGATCAGAGGCTGCACTCCTTCCTCCCACCACCCTGCATCCTTGCAGCCCTGTCCCACAGTGCTGAGCAGGCCACATGCCAGGCCCCACTGCAGGCCCATGCACAAGGGCTGACCCTCCACCATGGCAGCAGGCAGAGGCATGGCTGTGCTCCGCACTGAGTCTTTCTGGCAGACATAACCACACAGGCAATGGCACTAATTCCCCATCTGACATCTCAGATGTTCTGGATGCTGTAGGAGGCAATTTTGTGTCCAGCCGCCCATTTTAATGGGATGTGGAGTTAAACAGATTCATCCTTTCAGCTTCACTCTGCAGAACCTTCACTCTCCAGCCACCGCTGCTGCGGCTCCCATCCCGGGGAATTACAGTGCTCTCTGTGTTTCTCTCTTGCAGGCAGGCACGTTGCTCAGAGAAGTAGCTCTTGCCAAGAAAAGTGTATAATCTAGAAAGCCACCTGCTCAGCTTTCGTTCTTTGAACTCCCTACAATCAATTTGCCTTTCCCAGGAGAAGGTGCAACTGTTTTCAGTGCAGGAGGAAATAGAGGATTGATGATGTGCTAAAAAAGCACAGTCAGTCCCAGGGAAAAGGTTAATTTGCCTCACTGAGGGCTGTTATGTGGGAGCAGCAGTGACACCCTAGGATCTCTGATGCTGACCTTCCAAATTTCATGACACTGTCCTCATGCCTGCTTCAGTCTCTTGAAGATGATCTTCATGCTCCCATCAGGCCAGGTTGCAATGTTAGTACCATATGAAACCAGATGTGGTACTTTACCTTCCTGACAGGTCTCCATTTCCTCCCTTCCTGTGGCTTTGCTCCTGCCAGGAACGCTGCTCTGCTTGGGATGGGGGTGTCTGGAATTTGCTACAGGGGATTCTCTTGGCTGGTCACCCTGTGGTGGTGCCACAGTCCACCTGAGACCCTGATGTATGAAGCAGTGAGCACAAGCTCTGTGGAGCTGAAACCTACCCCTTCTCTTTGTCCTTCACTTTTTGCAGATGTGAGGGTTCAAACCATTTAGTATCACAAAACATTTCTCAGCAAACAGCAGCAGCAGCATCTGCCCCTACATCTTTACAGGGTAATCTGAATCCTCACAACCCCACCATCTCCTGTCTTGGATTTTCTTGGTCAAGGAATGCAAAAAATGACCGAAGAGATACATCACTTGGCCTTGTACAAGTGTATACCTTGTGACAAGCTGGCACAGCTAGCTGTCTTTTACGCAGATAAAGGCTTGGTTTCTCTTCAAGGGTTTCTACTACAAATACTTGCAGGAAACAGCATGAAGCAGGCACTGTTAGGATAAAACTAAATCCTCTCCTAAAAATGCACAGCTAAAACAGGTGGGACAAATTGCTACCTAAAAATATGTATTTCAACATTGACAATAGAGCGAGTTTAGCTGCCCAGGAAAATCTGCCTTGCACAAGATGATGGCAGCCCCATGGTGCAGAGGAGCAGCTACAGGCAGTGATTGGCACCGCTGTCCCCAGGAGCCCACGCTGGTCTCCTCATCAGGCTGAGATGCTGTTAATTGTGCAGCTTCTCCGAGTGGGAACCCCTTGATCCCCTTCCAGGGAGCTCCCAGTGGTTGGAGGTTACTGCGCAGGGGTGCGTGGAGCCTCTTGCAGCACCAAGCCTCTCTGGGATATGACTCCATCTGTGTCCCAATTCCCTTCTAGGAAAAGGCAGGTCTTACCGCTACCTGCTGCCTTGGGTGCTAGGAACATGTGAGATGTTTTTTCTCACTGGATAACTGGGATCCAGAGGCCCCAGCATGTGAGGCTACCAAAAAAATCCCTCACCAGGCCTAAGGCTCTTTCCGATGCACATCATCACTAAATATTATGTAGTCAATTTTCACATCCAATTCATATAAATAATGGGAGGAATCAAAACTGGTGTCATTCTGTCTTCATGAATGCTGTCGTCAGACTCCACATCAGAGACTTTCATCTGTCCTTAATTTGCTGCCTGGTAGAAACATTTTTCCTGTGGACATTCATGTTCATTTGATGTTAATTATGACCTTTAAGCATTAAAAAAAAAATAATCCCCTGGCAACAGCTTCTATGCACAGAGTGTGACAGACCACGGTGTCAGTTTTTGCATAACACGTCTTCTCAAGACCTGGGAGAGACAATCCCAACCGAATCACGGCTGCAGCTTTATTGCAATCATCCTGCTAGGAAATATCAAGTTAGAATCAATAATAACAACAACAACAAAAAAAAAATCTCTTCTGTGGAACTGACACACCTTGGCACGAGCAGAGACATTGCACTTGGTAGTACCGCTCAATGACACTAATACTCTGCACTCACTGTAGCTCTTCTAACACATCCCGTGATGGGAGAGCACCATGGAAATAAAAGTCACAATATTTTCAAAGATCCCAGTGGCAGGGGCCAAGCAAGCCATGAGGAGAAATACAAGTATCAAATGGCAAACCATTTAGATGGAAATGTATGTGTGGTTTTCCGTACTTCAGCAAAGAGATCAACTGTGCCAACAGACGGTGCCCAGCTCGCTGACAAATAGCTCAGGGTAGCACCTCCATCCCAGTGCGCCAGCTGGCAGATGGAGCAGGGCAGACAAGATGCAAAGGCTGCTCCTGGAGAGCTCTCCCTTGTCAGCCCTGCCGCGCTGCCCCAGGGCCGAGCTCTGCAGACGGCCTTGGCCCAGGGAAAAGCTTTCCTTTGCAAAACAGTTGAAATGGCACAGGTCCAAAAGACTGGAGAGGGGCAGAGTATAAGAATGCTGGAAGTTTTCACAGCTCCTGACCCACAGATACACCTTGGTTTGCTGATCCCCCAAGCCCGCTGGATTGCAGGCAGTCACTTGCACACATCCTGCCTCTGCTCAGATCCCAAATACCGCAGCAGGCTTTCCAGAAACACAGGATCAGCTTCTGCTTGCCGTAAGGAACACGTGCCTCACAGCAAGTCCTAGCCAACCTCAAACACTGCTGCAAACCTGAGCCAATCTCACGGAGTTGGTGTTTTGGGTTTACCCTGATGACAATTCTTCAACTCTGCACTCAATTACTTCCAAAATGTTTTGGCTGATCTGACAAGGGGGTGCCCTACCATGTCATCGTCTGCCCGCTGCTGTACATCTCTAGATTGTTTTCTTGGTCACATTATATTGTATATAATTAGTATTACTTGCCTTGGCGAGGGGGCGAGCCCCAGGAGGCCAGGATGGGTCTCA
>NW_009260410.1:1873216-1879511 GCF_000687185.1 Egretta garzetta
AGCAGGAATCAACGGGCTGGTTTGTGTAGGAAACACCTTGTGCAGGAAAGCTGCTGCAAACCAGCAGAGCACAGCTCAAGCTGGGGCATAAGAACCCCAAAGGCAAAGGTAGGAAGGACAGTACATCAACACCAGAGTTGCTGATACCAGTATGTTCTTCAATACTTTGTTTCTGCCTCTCCAGCACGCTGTTTCTTCATTTTTCACTTTGGGACAACCCAGCCACAAAGCACAGCAGTGGCTGATACTTTGGCCTACTTGCTTTGTGTAGGAGGGAGCAGCAGCACCGCTTGCCCTCTCCCCTGCGCATGACACGCTAATGCTGCAACTGCAAAGCTGCAAAACTCCTGCTGCGCTTTGCTGCCAGTACCCTTCCCCATCCATCAGCATCATAAATAATCATAGCAGCTCCTGCTGTCTGAATCATAATTTGTATCTCATTTCTAATTGTATTATGTGTAGCTGGTCCACCAGACCCTATCTAAGGAAGCATACAAATAATTCATCTGTATTCCTCCATTCTCCCCATACGTGCTTCCAGACAAGCCAGATTAATACCAGCCTTTGTCTACTTCTAATCTCCATCCTGTATAGCTAGTGTCTTATTTAGCTGCATTTTCAGCTGCCGTCCAAAATTAATGCTTCACCTGGCATATTCAATCTCTTCCCATATTCTAAACTCTTGATTAAATTCACTTCAGAGGCCAAGGATGAAGTATAGGCATTCAGCCAGACTGACTTTGAGGACTAATACTTTTGGGTCAAAAAAGATCATCAGTTTTGTTTTACAAAAAATAACACCTGATACATTATAGCAAGCAGAAATACCTACGATGCTCTTGGTGGCACATTATATCACTCAAGCACAGCAATTTTGTGATTTTGCATGCCAGAGTCAAATGAGATGATTTAATGAGATGTCATTTAAAACTGATTGACACCTGCAGCCAGAAACCGCACTGAACAGCACTCCTACCCGCCGGGCCACAGGCACAAGCTGCTTGCGCCCAGCGCCATCAGTGCCACAGCCCCAGCAGCCGCAAACCCACCCAGCTCCAGGAGGGGTCCCGCTGGTGGGAATGGCCCTAGGTCCCGGGGCCGTGGCCACAGACTCTCCTGTCCCCTAAGGATTTCTCCCACAGTCACCCCGCAGCCCCATGAATCCATGGGTCAGGGATGGGACCAATCACCACAGACACCGTGTCCCCAGCCCTTGCTGAGGTCTGTGCAAACTTGTGCTGGTGGAAACCAACCCCACCAGTTACCAACCTGCTCCCTGCCCAAACAGCCCTGAACCACTGCTGCAGGGAGGGTGATGGCTCCTGCTGGGGGCTCCTGGCCAGCACTCACCTACGCAGACCCCCAAAACTCAGCATCCCACGACACATGCCAACACACCACCTCCTGTCCGTGCTCACTTACTTTTGGCCTCAAGTATCACGTTTGCTTCCCAACTCTACTATATTCGTGTCTTAATAAATGAATGAGTGCCCACTTTAGCAGGGAAAATACTTCTAACACCACCAATAATTCAAACTTGCTTTTGCAATCGTTTTCTTCCAGTTCCCAGAGCAGGGTGGCGTAGACTGTGCACAGCAAACAGCTGTCAAAACGTAACACTGCCTCCTGCTCACTTGTTGTCTGCCGAGATTTTGGCTTCTGCACATTTTCTTGAAATTATTCCATGATTATTTTTTTGCAAAAGCAATTTATTCATAAACTGTTTCAAATAAACAAAGAGAGTAGAAAATCCCCATTTAAAACATGACCATTTGGCGGGGGCACGTCCACGCAGTACTCTCTGTTGCAGAGGAACAGCTGGTGGGAGAGCGCTTGCATCACATTTCAGGCCCAGCCGCTCACATCTCGGTTACTGAACTCACGTATTCCTCAACATTATTTTAAAAAGGAAAATTTTTTTCAGGGACCTGCTGTGGAAAGCAAATGCAAGAGTGCTCAGCCTGAGTCTGTGCAAAGGCAACCCAAAGGGACCATGCCAGAATAGTCTCCATCAGCACTCGCACTTTGGACCTGGGAAATGCATCCCTGTGGTACTCACCAGCTGCCTGGGGAAACATACTGCCTCGTGCTTGGTGTGGCAATTTGGAGACAATTTTACAGGTACAATATTATGGAAACCTTTGGATTTTCATGCCTGCCCAGGGAGGTGAGAGGGGTTGACAGGGGAGGGGTTTTGGGTGCCTGGTGTTTGCTGCATTCCCAAGTGCACATTCACTGTGCCCAGACGGTTTCATCCTTCACAATCACCTTTCCCCTGCTAAGCACTCACTTTATAAGAAGTAAATCTCAGATTTATTGAACATGTACATCATCTATTGCTGCTGTGATATGAGCCAAGGCCACCATGTTCAGTCCCACAGCGAGCAGGGGAGGCAAGAAGAAATTGCTCCTGCGACCCCCTCACCTTTTTCTTTTCTGAAGCTTCCTGAGTTAGTCCCCTGTGCGAGGCTGCTGTCTATCTCTATGAGAGTGGGACGGAGACCAAGGAGGCTACGACCTAATGTTTTAGTCAAAACAGATAGATGGAAGAGAGGAATTATTACACAGAAAAGCTCTCTCCGTGCATGCAATTATCTGATAACAATCTATTTTGGGAGATGAATCTCAGAAAGAAGAACATGCAAAACTCTCACCTTGTTTGCACTGGAAAGCTGCATTAGCCATTTAAAAAACAGAGAATAAAATGCACAAAAAATTATACAGAAAGTAGCAGAACAGCATGGAGCTTTAACTTGTGCTGAGCTCAGAAGAGGGAGGGGAAAGGGTTCAATCCTGCTGGTAATTCAGCCTCGTTTCCCATGCTTCAGGGCTGGATTCCTTCATGTACAGAAGAATTAAAATCCAAGTGAAACCTCTGCATCCACTCTTTCTCTTGTGGGCCCTGGTGCCTAAACACACAGGTAGAGGTCATGCTGCAGCCTCGTGCCCCAGGGAAGGTGCTGCCGGGGCCTCTCAGAGCCACCCACCCTGTCTTAGCTTGGGAAATCTGCAGGAACTTATCACCTTGGAGGCGGCTGCCCCTTCACCATGCTTGACCAAAGGTCCAGTTTGGTTGGGGCCAGACACAGGCATGTGGACAACGTACCCCTGAGCACTGGAGGAACCAATGCTCAGGAGAGAGGAGCAGGTCACGGCTCAGTCCTCCTCACACACGCTGGCTCACCTGCACCCACCAGCGGTGGGAGGATTTGGCAGACACTGGTGTTACGGGACACCCTGCAGTGCCTGGATGTTCTCCTGAGAGCACCAGCACATTCAAGGGGTTTCAGAAATCTGTCACCTAATCCATGCTTGGGAAGGAAAACATCATCGGTCTTATCTTACAGATGAGAGAACGACACAGGAAAAATAAATACCGTAACAATGTAGGACACGGTGGTAGAGGTGGAACGAGAACCCAGGTAGATTCACTCCTGTATTCCTTCTGGAAGACACTTCCCCACTCCACTCCCTGAGAGCTTCTCTGATTTCTAGTTGCTAACACGCTCTAAACAACTGCAAATCCCTGTAACCCTTTCCTGACATTATTCCCCCTGAAGCGATGTAAATAACATTGGGTGGGACATCAGGCAAACCATACCAGCACAGAGCCCAGAGGACGTTGTTGTGTCACTGCAAGAAGCCAGGCGTGTCATGAAACTCTCCCCGAAGGCCAGGTTCTCAGCCCCCCGTGTGTTGTTGTGGTCAAGACTGGATATGGTTTTTCTACGTGTTCTCCTTCAAGGCTGAATTTTTATTATTTTATTATGCCGGCTGCTGCGGTGGCATCCACTCCCACTCCCAGTGACTTTGAAAGGGGCACAGAGGAAGGCGAGATGAGCTTTTGGCGCCAGCCGTCTCTCCATGCAGGAGGGAGGGTGGAGCTGCTCCAGCTGCAGGGTGGTGGGCACCAGCACCAGGCAGAGTCCTGGCCACCTGGGGCAATCCAGGGTGCCCATGGTTTTCTGCTCCCCATACTTTGGCACAGAAAGCCATGCAGCATGACCTTGGCACAGGACACGATATGAATGCTAAACATGGCATGAAAGGTGTGGGCATGCACGCTATGGGAGTTCCATCTAGCCACTCTCTTCTGGTTCTGCAAATACACAGAGAGCAAGAGCTATGTGGCACCCCTCTCCGTGTCAGCACAAAAAGCAAGCCCTTCTCTGTGTAATTTTATGTTCATTTGTTTGTAACATCAGAGAAGGAAGGAGGACTAGAAGGTGTTTTGCCAGCCATTCCTCTAGAGACATTAGGACAGTCTTTCAAACAGAGAAAAATCAAGCTATTTCTAGGTTTAAGGGAAGCACCAAGAGGCAAGCCACTCACCCTTCCTGAAGCAACCTCTCCCTTCCGAGAGAGATGCTTTCCGAAGGCTGATCCTTCACAATTGGTGGTGCCAGGTTAACAATTTCCATCCTCCCTAACTGTAAACACTGAAGGCCAAGTGCTGTTTTTCATATAAACACAACCCATGATGAAATCAGGAAGGTAACCCAGGAGGGCAAAACGTGAACGTGCATACTTACACCATTGATCTGGGCTTTATGCCTTGCCTGAAACACAAAAGCCACCCCTCTCCAGGCCTCAGTGAAGTCTCACCTTCTAATGGAGAGAGAAACGGTGGATTTAGGGCTGGATCTGAAGAAGTATGGCAAGTTTTACTGAAATGGTATTTAAGGCATCTGAGTTATAACCTTTGCAATAATATAGTTCTTATTAGAGCGGGACCTCCTCTCAAGCAACTTACCCGCTCTAGCCCATCTTTATCCAAGTCTCGCTGATTACCTTCTGTGTTAAATCACTTTAAAAACAGGGGTCAAAGTTGTTTCATAGCTTTACTCTCTCAGTAATGTGCAACATGAACATAACAGTGTTAATTAAGAAGTCAAAAATAACTTAACACAATAGCTATGTAAGATTCTCCAATGGTCAAACTTTCAGCAATTACTTTTTGTTAAGTTCAGAAAATTAGCGTATTTGTTAATCAAATTAATTTAAAAAGTAGCTTTTCAAAATAAAAGCAATGCTTTAAATAAATATAGTCTTTTTGATAACCATAAAACACTTAGTCCTGTTAAAGGTAACACAAATACTACACTCAAGCACAGTACTTAAACGATTGAAATGAATGTTGTGAGCGTACATGAGCTGGACACTGGGAGGGACGAGGATGCGTTGCTTCTTGACATTCTCTGTCTCCTTTCTACAGCGGAACAAAGAGGCATCCAATTCTCAGAACTACCCTAAACATACGACATCTGTCAGGATATTTGTAACTGCTGCACAAAAATGCTGGTACCCTGTTTTTTCCCCAAGCTATTTCTCTACACTACATCTGTAGCAGTTCTGCAGCCTTGCTTCAAATTTCTAATACAGCACGATTCTTAACCACAACAACGTAAGGCCAGATCCTGCTTGCTTCATCCAACTGACCTCAACATCTAAGCAGAAGGTGGCAAGCAAGACCTGACCTCTCACACCTCTTGCAGTAAAGCTCACAGTTTGTAAAATCCATAAAACCTTCCCTAAAATACTGGCACCACTGGGTGTTTCAGAATGGCCTGAAGCTCACCCTCAGAGTTCATGATCACCGAAGGATATTCACAGCTCTCCTCGTAACTACGGGGCTGACTAGCTAGGCTCATTACTACACGAGTTAATGCCTATCAGCAAAGACTGTAGCTGTCCTGCAGATCTACAAGGCAGCAGTGACTTACTGGAATGAAATAAATCAGCTAGTTCTTACGTTAGTACCTGCTCTCTGGGTGTATCCGGAAGAGCAGTTCACTAAAATTCAGTGAAATGTACACCTCGAATCTAACCATAATCTATCCAGCAACTCTGACCGTTTAATATCTCATTCACTCGGTTTGAATTGTTCATTAAAAATCACGTTCAGGATCTGCAGCAAACCAATGGTTTTGCCCTCACAAAAGCAGCTGTTGGTGGCATTTGTTGTTGTATTTTGTTTGTTTAAACAGCATAACAGTAATGCAACCTATAAGTTAAATTATAAAAGCTGGAGAGTAAAATAAAGCACAAAACTGATACAAGTACTCTCTATTTGTTTTGATCTTCAGAATGAACAGACCTATTCAAAGATGACAAAGGAATAAATTAGCAAATGGCTAATGTAATGCATGAAAGGGTGTCTACAGGATTTGCATGTGCGCACACACACGCACACTTGCATACAGACAGCTTGGCTTCATTAGAAATCTCACTACCAGAGTTTAACTTAGATAAATTAACTGCATTAAAATACTGACATTGTGAGGATTTTAATAAT
>NW_009260410.1:1879571-1884049 GCF_000687185.1 Egretta garzetta
AGAGTTATTGAAATCTGTGACAAATGCGACAGCTCTGCCTCCCCTCACAGCCTCCCATTCTCATCTCCGGTATCCTTCTCCTGTATGGCCTCCAGGCACCGTTTTGACTTGGCGTCTGTGTGCCCACTTCCAGTTTTGCTCAGTCCACACGACAGGCACGCCAGCTGGATCTGCTTCATGTTCTCCAGGGCTTCATTCTTGGCGTTCTTCAGGAGATCTCCCTGGCCCTGAGGATGCACAGACAGACACGCAGGAGAGAGTCAGGGATCACACACATCGCTCGGGACCAAAAGCGGCAATACTGCTCTCAGGTCTCGGCCGTATCGTTTGGTGCCCTGGAACAGGATCCAGGTCCTGTCTCAAATCCCCTCTGCCCCCCATGAATGCCAGCCCCCAGGGAAGGGACTGAAGCCCCTTTTGCAGCCTGGCACCTGGCTCGGCGGGGACGATGCAGTGGGCAGGGTGAGAGGGGCAGGCACCAGACTCCCTCCCCCTTCCTGGGAGGCAATTTGGGCCTGGCCCTGAGGAGCCCATCACTCCCAGGAGCCCATCCCCGTGGGGGAAAGCATTTTCTCTTCCACAGTGAACAGGTAGGATCTGCCAGGGAGGGGGCAGTGATGGCACATGGTACCGCCTTCCCTGTGCTGCGGCTATGTCCTGGCAGGAACACCCCTGGCATCAGACCCCACAGGGCAATGACGGCACATCCCTGGCCGGGGGTCCCCTGGGAGCTCTGAGACCCTGCTTACCCACCCCTCCTTCCACCTGGATTTGCCACCCAGCCCCGGGTTCTCCTTTAGCAGAAGCAGGCCAAACTGCGTGCTTGTAGGAAGCACAGCACCCTGCAGGGCCACACTGAATCCAGCTGAACTGTGCTGGTTGGGACCTTTGAGAGGGTGAATGGGAATGAGAGACTGCATGAGGAAAAGCCTGCTTCTGTGTCTTCTCAGAGCGTGTAAAGGTGAGGTGACTAACAGTACATCAATCTAATTTGTAACTATCAGGAAAAATGTGTTACATGAAATTTGTATTAAGGAGTTGGTGTTCAGAAATGCCAAAATTAATATTTATGCAATATTGATATCTCAAATGCCGCGAAGCGCAAAGATTCTGGTGCTAGAGGATACAAATAAATAAAAGTCATGAGATGCATCTGGTTATTAAAATTCAGTATCACTAAGAACTTGAGCTGCTCTCCTTCTAATGTCACCTGAAATACAGCTTAAAGTACACCACCCGCTGCAGCTGGTTACATGCATATTCCGAAGGAACGCCTCCCCCGACTGAAATGTCGCATCCTTGCAACCTGACCTGACCTCCTGCCCACGACAGATGCTTTCCATGGTCTCAGAGGAGACAACAGAAATTACAGGGGGACCTGGGGCACACTGGAGGGGCAACTAATCACTGATCCTCCTGTGGTTTTCAAACCAAACCAGATGTGTTGGACGAGTCACAGCACAACACCTTCCAGCAGTGGGAGCATCTCTCCGCTCTCCCTTTCCCAGAGCTAAGAGGAAGGATTTACGCTGCACCAACGAGTGCAGTTTTCTTTTCGCCAGCGCCTGGCACCAGACTTGCACCGCCTGAGCCCCCGTAAACAATGTTCACAATGAAGAAACAATGGTGGCTTGCAAGTCCTGCTGCACTGGTAAACACCACGTGGGAAACCACATCAGCCAGGGATGGCAGCCGGCGCCCGAGAGCGTGATTTGAACAATGCAAATCGCTACCCAGATGCTGGGAATCCAACTCAATGCGAGAGTAACAAAAAGCACCGGGACTGGGGGAGCGGCTCTGTGCTGTTTGGCATGAAGCTCTTTTGAAGTGATTTGTATCTCGGCAGCACAACAGTTACGGGAAAACACAGACAAATAGCTTGGGATCCAGTGAGCAGACATGGTTGGAAAAAACAAAACAAGAATAATTTACGCAGCACGTATTTCACAGAGCTGTGATCTTGCTTTTAAGACGGAGGTTGAGCTTACGGCTAAAGGTGGTAGGCAGGAACCCAGGAGCTCCCTAAGCTGCCTTGAGCACCCGGCACACCTTGGTGTCCCTCCCTGTCTGCAAAATGGCACAGGAATCATGACGACGTTGTTGCAACAGGGACTACATGCTGTGGCATAGGCAAAGAGATCCAACAGCAGCATCATTAACGACGTGACAATGTTATCAAAAAGGGTGGTAGATATTTCACTATGCAAATGCAGTTTTAAATAATTTGGTTTTAGTATGAAACAGACCCAGCTGCAGCGGGGCTGCTGTTTTTTCTTGTCAGGCACATGGGACTGAAGACACCAAAGGCTGCACCAACGCACAGACAAAAATTGGTGTGATGATGCTTTGCAGCCTTAACTTCTAAGTCAAAACCCTGGCGCCATGTATTCATGCGCAAGAACAGAAAAATGCCCTTAGCACAAGAAACAACTCAAAATAGACATCCCTACAGCACCAAGAACAGCTAAGCCCAAAACCTGAGAGAGCCAGTGCAACAGAGAGGCAAAATGATGACGATGAAAGCCCAGTACCCTGAAGCACCTGGCATCCCCTTAGCTGGGATGTCTGGGGAAAGACTTCTAGGAGCTTGTCTTCTGCTGTGGCATGGCCAGCATCTCCCCAGGCAGCAGGAACAATCACCCATGCCCTGCACAGAGGAGGAGGAGGAGGAGGAGGATTTCCTGTCATGCAGCAGCACAAGATGGATACAGCTCCACAAGCTGACACAAAGAGCTTCAGCTGAGTCTATGTCGCCTTCTTTGTGCCCTCTTCCTTCTCAGAGTCAGAGCAAAGCATGGAAATCTTTCTCAGGGTGACCCACAAACTGTGTCTTTGCCTGGGGACTCTCCGAGACATTCATTTAAGGGAAGCTACTTGGGATCCGATACACCCCTGCTTGGAGGATGGCAGCCTGAGTCCGCCCTGCCAAGACTCGTATCTGAAGTCCCCAGAAGCCAAGGGACTTCACACCCCGTGTGAGGGTGCTGAGCCACCCGCCCTCCCTTATGCATATTCTGATTTCACATTTAAGTAACCAGGCAATTCAGATTACAGGTTTCATCTGAGGCAACGCATTACATGTCTTCAGATTTCAAGAAGAAAAACACTCCTCCTGAGCATGCTTCCAATATTTTGAAGACATTCGTATTTTACAGTGATCTAAAAACAGAAATGGACTTATCAAAATAGTGCAATTCCATTCATGTGCAGACCAACTGATTTATGTCTTAGTTTCCTTGTATTTTTATTTTTAAACAGCTGGTTCATTTGAGCAAGCTGAAGGAGCAAAAATGATTTTGAATCATCTGTCACAAGAAAATTAATGACAAACCAGCCCCCTCCGACAGAGCTGTCATAATTCTAGAGATGCCATAAAAAAAAAAAAAAAAATCTTCAGGCATGCTCTGTTTGAAAAGCCATCTGTTTGCTTTGAAAAACTGGCTGTGAGCATAATCCACTTAAGAAAAATGTCAGCAAAATTGTGTCAACACCTTAACGAACTAAATACTGGATAGAAGCTGGAGTAAACTTTGAAAGTATGATTGCATTGAAACAATCTTCATAAATCAGTCATCGTGATATCAGTCTCTGTCCACAGAACAATCCTCTCTGCCCTTTACAAACAAAGCCTCTCTCTTCCAGACAAAGGGAGATCACGACAGTCCACTTCGGCATCTATCCATCTATCTCCCTTCTGCTATTGATATCATCAGCCTTCCTGAAAATAAATACTTGTTGGAAAGGTTAAACCCAGCATTCGGCAGGACACTAAATTAAGCCAGAAGAGATTGATCGAGTGTTCTACTTGAAAAACTGATCAAGGGGCCCATTTTTATTTAGAGTTAGGGAACATGAAATGTCAGGTTTCGTACACCTAACTACAACTAACTGCGGAGCCTCAGCACAAATTAACAGTACAGTACAAATAATGCAGCTTGTCAAGCAAGTGTGGGATTATAAGCCTTTACAGGCTAATAATACTACTTAGAAGACAGGGATAATCTGACACGGCTTTAAGTATTGCTCAGTTTCAGTGACAACCCAAGGCTTTAAGAAGCATGAGTAGTTCTAGGTACACGCTGGCAACGGCCACAGATGGGACGAATTCTGTATGTTGTTTTTCATTATTTAATATTTTTGCCAAATCAAACTCCTAAGTTTTTATGAGTCAAGACGACAGCTCATTATATCCAACAACCTAGGCTCTAAGCTTGGGGAAATGAGAGGAGGAGGTGGGTTAGGTAAGTGGCACCATTTTGTGTTCGACTCCACAATTTTTTATTTTTTTTTTTAGTATGTTGCGTGTATATTTCTACATAAATATAAAAATATGGGCATGGGTATGTGCATTAATAAATAATTACTATTTCTATCCCTATGCTTTCTAGGAAACGCCCTGCAACATGTAGGTCATGACACACTGCTAGTTCTGGGTACCCACCAGTACCGGGGGCCCCGGCTACCCCACAGGCAGGCAC
>NW_009260410.1:1884062-1907366 GCF_000687185.1 Egretta garzetta
CCTTGCTTTACTACCGGCGAAGTGGAAAATCCCGTGTTGAGCAATAGGGCCCTCCCAGCATTCAAAACTGGCTGCGTTTGGAGGGAGGGCTGAAACAGCGGCTGCAAAGGCCATTTTGTAATCTGCTGCGTGCTAAAACAGACAGTTGCTTATCTCCCAGCAGACATGTTCTCTGACAGCACGTTAGGGGAGCTTTCCTCTCCACTCCTTGAGGGCTGAGTAAACAAACAATAAATAACAGAGGTCTCACCGCCCATGCCACATCATGCTCATGATATTACTCTTATTTTTTAACTTTTTCTCAGAGAAACAAGCTCTTACATTATTATTTAATCACAAAGTAAAAATCTCCAGAGACCACCAGTGGTTGGCTAAAAAAGCCAGACACGGCCAAATAAACCAACCACAAGCATTGCGTCGCTTGACATTTCAGAGGTAACACAGGTAAGGTAACAGCCCCGATAGTGCCGAGGGGCTCGGAAAGCAGAAATGCTGGAGAGCTGCTGTGATATTCGGACACTCTGTGTGGAGCCAGCATTTACGGCAAGGGGTGCATTTTCAAAGTGTGATAGCGGGACTTCAGTAAGGAGGCACACAATTAAATGATTGCGCATGGCTTTGGAAATGTAATCTGGAGGAGGAAATAATTAATGAAATAATTAGACTGCCATGTTAAACTTATTATGAAAAGCAGGTATTTCCCCATGCCTCTTTCAAAGTTAAATGTGGGAACCATTGATATGAATTTGATTATGATACATCCACCTTTCAGAACAGAGTACTCCAAAACCATACAGACTATTTCTGTGTCACTGCAGACTTTACAAACCCACCCTTTTTGTTATTATTGCATATTGTTTGTCAAGAGCTTTGCTTTGTTCTCTGTGATAGCGATCACAGTGCACACGTTGGCATGAAACATTACTGTACACAAAGATCATACACAAAGCATATAATCACTTCTTGCACACCGAAAAATAAAGGATTGCAAAAATGAGTTACCCCACAGGAAAAGCAGGGGCCAAACGTTATTTGCCAATTTATTTTAAACGCTTGCATAGGAGAAATTCACTTCCTGTCAGGAAAACAAAAAGGCCACGAATACAGAAGATGGCACTTAAATGGCACTCCTTGTGCCACTGGTGTATCATTTAAGGTCTGGGGTTTGGGCGTAGCTTCCTGCACGTCCCATTCTGAACCAAATTCAAGAGTTCGTTTCTACCTGGCTGAAGCCAGCACCAGCTTTGGCTCTGAGTACAGTGGGTGATCCGACAGAGTCCTTGCTGGGGCCTGAGGCACCGTGTTTCACAGTGCTTGCCAGTAATTTCAGACGTCAAACTGAGCATCTCATTTTGGTGTATCAGCGTGTCACTGACAGCCAGAGACCTTCTCTCCCACTGCCCAAAGCAGGGTCTAGCAAAAATTTGCAAGAAGGAAACAGAGCTGAGAATCAATTACATCACATAGACAACAGATCTGAGAGGTATGAAAAAGAAAATACCCTCCCAGGGAAAGGCAGTCGCTGTTATGTGAAGCGTTAACTCTCTGTGAGCAGCAAAGAGAAACTATTGTGGAACAGATCGCCATGTGCGGCTTTGGCACAAGGTTACGTGGTAAAACCTAGGTGAACAGGAGTTTTTAGATGAGCGTTAAGATTGAATCAAAGGTTGTGCCAAGGAACGAGGTCAGAAGAAGCTCAAGGGCTGATCTGCTCAGCTCATTGTATCCAGCAGCTGGGACAGCTAGGACAGCAAGGGTGAGGAAGAGGAGGAGGAGGAGGAATAGCTAACAAGAACAATCGACCAGTACTTCTGTATCTAACCCAGATTACTCCTTACTTCATCTTTTCTGCATTTACTTTGTGAACCAGCAGTATGGATGCTGGCTCCAGGCTTTCCTGCCCATCTCTTGTTACACAGGGGGCCGAGCAGGTTCAGAGAGCAGAAGCAAACTCAGGAAAAACCCAGGAAAAACACCGGGAGCGCAGAACCGGCCTTGGCTGCACTGTATTTCCCAACTGTTTTACTACTTACACAGGGAAAAAAATCCGGTTCGCACCTGATATTTGTGTGAGTCTTGGAAATGAAACCACATCTGCAAGCGACACTGACAGCCTCGAGGGCCCTCACCAGCTTGCCAAGACCCGCAGCCCTGTGGCGATGCATCCCAGCCAGCAGCCTCCTGCCGGCAAGCACCCAACTGAAGGCCAACCGCTGGGTGAAGAGCTATGGGGTAACCAGCTCTGCAAATACCATTTCCAAGGCACTGTCTCTCTTCCTGTGCAGTCAGTTGTAAGAGTGAGAGAACAACCCCAGCATTACTCCAGGTGGTTGGTAAAATTCACATGGCAACCCGGCCAGGAACTCCCTGTACAAAAGCAGAAGGGGCTCTCAGCAGTTTCCAGGCAAAGCAGGCAGGAATCTGGATTACTGCCCCTCCACAGAGCCCATTCGACCCCAGCTTGCCCTGGGCACCCATCAGGTTGCAGTATTTCAGTCCAGTCCTCTTTGAAGCATGGAACTCTGCAAGGCGTAGGTGTTCAGACACCATAGCAAAGAGACACGGAAGAGGTTAAGAAAAATGAATTAATAAATGATAATAAATAGAATAAATAAATAATGACCAAAGTAAATAATAGAATCATAGAATGTTTTGGGTTGGTAGGGACCCCTAGAGGTCATCTAGACCAACCCCCCTGCAGTGAGCAGGGACACCACTAACAAGATCAGGTTGCTCAGAGCCCCATCCAACCTGGCCTTGTATGTTTCCAGGGATGGGGCCTCCACTACCTCTCTGGGCAACCTGTTCCAGTGTTTCACTACCCTCATTGTAAAGAATTTCTTCCTTATATCCAGTCTAAACCTACCCTGGTTTAGTTTAAAACCATTATCCCTTGTCCTGTCACAGCTGGCCCTACTAAAAAGATTTTCCCCATCTTTCCTAAAGGCCCCCTTTAGGTAATGAAAGGCCACAATCAGGTCTCCCCACAGCCTTCTCTTCCTTCTCTTCTCCAGGCTGAACAAGCCCAACTCTCTCAGCCTGTCCTCATAAGAGAGGTGCTCCAGCCCTCGGATCATCTTTGTAGCCCTCCTCTGGACCTGGTCCAGCAGTTCCATGTCCTTCTTGTGCTAACTTGTAATACAGTTCGATTCTTAACCTCACACGTGGCTCTAGTATGATCACTCATCATGGCCACAAGCGGCTGGTCTACTCTGTTAACACACTCACTGATTTTGTCATAGCAGATGGGTACTCTGATCCAGGGATCAGAGCCTGATGCTGAAACTGTAAACGTGGTGTGTTAAGAACAACATCCAGGTTACCTGAAAACCAGCTGCATCTGATTTTAACTACGTCTACGTAAACTCCCAAACTAGACCAATCTGCCAGTTGTTCATGACTAGGTCATCCCACGCAAGCCCCAAAACTTTTTAACTGAACCCTTTTGCCACTTGGGTCTTACCCCAAAGGCCTGCATTGGAGAGGACGATTAAGCAGGGATCTGCAGAGGTGTTCTGCATTAGCCTGGCTAGGTTTCTAGGAGGCTGGTGACAGATCTCTGCACAGCCAGGCAGTCAATCCCGCAGCACAAGGCAGCGGCATGAGCAGTTGGGAAGAGGGAATGCCAGCTGCCGGTGTGGCGCCTCCTTGAAAAACACCCCTGGCATTTTTTGCCTTCTTTTCCAGCTGTTGGAAAGGTGCCGTTAACGTGGCTGTGCTGGATACTGAGAGACGGCCCCCTCAGCACCCCACTTGTATATTCCCAAATTGTGGGACACAGCCAAACTCAACCCTTGAGGGCAGCCTGGGAGGTGGGAATGAACAAAACACCTCTTGTCATACAAGGAGAACCTCAAGAACAGTCATGCAATTAGGAAAAAAGCAAATACTTAGAAAACCTTCCGATTCTAGCGGCTGGCCTTGCCAACGCAAGTGTATTGCTGCCTTGTGCAGCCATGGCAACTTCAGAAAGAGGGGCTGTATTTGTAATTCTCTTACAGGATTTGCCTAATGAAATAAAGGCGAAGGACATACGTGGCCAGCTTGCTCTCTGAAACACAGTCAAGCGCCCTCCCAAACCCTGCTGGCCCTAGACCAAAGTCTGAGAAGGAATTAACATCAAGCTTGAATGCCTAAGTGGCAAAAGCACTCATGCTGTAGCGTTCCCGATTGATCTTTAAATACTGCTCTCCACTGAAATCCACAGGCTCTTGCAAATCAATCGCACAGTACGGCTACTAATCCATCCCTTCAAGCAGGCATTTTATGTATAAAAAGAGTAAGATTTTCTTTTATTTATTTTTTTTTTTTAAATGTCTCTTGCTTCTCTCTCATCTGGGCGTTTAAATTAAATTACCTTATATCAGGCTGTCAAAAGCAATGAATGTGAACATCGACTGTCTGTAACTCTGTTGCTTTCAGAAATAATGGCATTAATTTGATGTTAGCCATGTGCTGAGCAGTTCAGCTGCTTGTGCGTCTCTGAGGCACTGCATCTAGCAGACAGTTTGCAAGCACAGCCACAAATGTATGGACTCTCGCTGTCAACCCCTCCACACTAGGAGCTTGCCTTTTCTTTGGTGATAAGTTTGAAATCAAAGGGTTGGCTGGGACCCCGGGAGTGCGCAATCAATACTAAGAAAACCCCACATCATTGAAGAAATCAGGCACTACTTATTTTTGATACACAGCCATGAGATGGAAATCAAAGCTGTATGCCCAGGCATTTATTTCTTTGTCCTCCTTTGGTCACAGAAACCAATTCCCCACATGTACCAGCACCAGCTGGTAACTCCCGTAAAGTCCAGAGAGTCCCAGAAAAAGAAAACAAGGGGAAGAAAAATGAGGCAGAAAGAGAAGAATTTTCTCACATTTCATTTTTCTGAGTAAGAGGACCAGCTGCAGGAGAAGAGATGTTTTGCAGCTAACAAAACACCTGCGCAAAGCAAGCCCTGAGCAAAACACTTGGCTGGGAATAGCTGGCACCCCCCCACCTCCCTGCTCCCCCATGCCCCCTGCGCTGACTCACAGCCACCCAGGCTGCAAGGTAACATCAAACCCTTGCCCTTCATCGCAAGCACTGACAGCAAGGTACCCATGAAGTTCATCAGAACCTGGAAGAGGTTTACTGACGAATCTCCCAGTTGATTCTGTTTTGACTGAAGACAACAGGCACCTGTGCTGGTTTTGAGGGGTTTTTTGGGGGGGGCAGGGGGAAGTGTTACAGGAGATGTAGCACAAACACTCGCTGCTCTCCTTAGATTACTGCTTAGGACATGAGCTAAAAAAAATATACCTGCACATGTGCTTAATGCTCACTGAAATAATCTAATTAAGATGAAATGAAATTACGCCAGTCAGAGCGCCACGTTTCCAGACAGGTACCAGAGCATACTCATGCAGCGCTTGCTCCTGCGCACAGCTCCTGACTCTCTCCTTGTCTCTGAGTAACCTCCTGGCACAAACACTAATTTCTTAGCAACTCTATGGTTTGCAAATCCTCCTGCCGCAGCGGTGGCTGGCAAACATCACCAGCTGACTGGAGCACAGGGATCTGTGGAAGCCACCTGAGGTCCCCATTCCCGCTCCCCCAGGGGGGATGTGACACCCCTCCGGTCTGGCTGCTCTCCTCCCTTCATGCAAGGTGCTCTGGGCAGTTGGTTTCTAACCTGTTCACAAGCAGCAGAGACCAGAAACAACATTACGCCGAAGCAGAAAGCTTTTAAGCTGAGAGCAAAAACTCCGATTCACATGAAAGGTTAAGTGAAGAAAGAAAAAAAAAAACCCACAAAATGCTGTTTATCTGCTAGAAGGGAACAGGATTTTAGAGGATCCCAAAGCAAATGCTCTGATCCACCTCGTCCCCGTCGGCTGATACGTTCCCTGTCCAGGGACCAGCCCTGTCATTCTGGTCGCCTGCAGCCAAAGGCAGGTTTGCTGGCGAGACTGGCCAGCAGGCTCAGTGAAAGCGGAGCTGAGCCACCTTCTCTGCCCACGTTCCCCCAGCGAGACGTCAGCGAGGCTCCTGGGAGTGCAGCGGCCGTGGGCCCTGTCCTAACAGGGCTTGTTTCCCTTGGGAGAATCCCAGCCTTGCCCTCCCACTGCAGATGTGAAACCGAGCACAAACAGGAGCGGGTATGGTTATTTTTGTAAGCAGCACACTGACACAGAAGGCAGAGAGCTACTGGAATGAAGTGACTGGGCGGGGGGGGGAGGAGAAAATCAGGGGGGTCAGAAACAGGCATGGCTGGACACGAGAACTCTCCGTGAAGGATGGGAATGGAGACACAAAGCCAACTGAATGAGCCAAGCACAAAAATAAGTGGTGCAGGACTGGGACTGTAAGTATTCATTTACACATTCATTGCCCCAAAATGTCAGAGGGAAACTGAACAAGCATAATTTCCAACCCATTACGATGCCAGGTCACAGAAAAGAAGAGGTTTTTCAGCAAAATTGGACTCAATTTTTAAGCCTGGTACAGAGGGCTGTAGTAATACCTCAACAGTTACTGGTGAGGGTCGGAGAAGATGAATTTAGACTACCCAGCTTCAGACCACCGAGCCACCCCCTGAAGGAAACTGTCCTTCTCCTGATGCTGCCAGCATCCTCCAGGCTCAGCCCACTCATCCCAGACTGCTAAATTAAGCCCCTCAGGCTGAGCTGTGAGGGTGATACTCCCACCACCTTTGTCACTGCTTGAAAACATAAAAAAATTTTTCAGGTGCTTTTCAGCGCCTTCACGCAGCTCACCCCCTCCCTGCTGCTAGGTACACCAGCATTGCCCGGTCACCACTGCGATGGAGCAGGAGCCCAGGCGACACCGAGCGAGAACACGTAGAGCACTTAACTGCAATTACTGTCACCCCTGACCTGTCAATTCAGAGCGACCACTGCACATCAGTACAGCTCCTCCTGACAATAGAGGGCCTGTGTCTGACCTGTACCCCCAAGGATGCTGGAGAAAAAAAAACCCTACTGTACGGGCCTTTTTGACTTCCTCTTCTGGCTGTTGTGTTTTTTCAGTATGCTCTCTCACGTACACAGCCTACCTGACATAAGCAATGCCATCTTTTTCTTTTTGTGATCTAAAAATAAATAGCAGCTGCCACAGCAACAGAATTGCTGGGTTTGCCTTGGGTTTTCTCCCCAGATGGCTCCCATCTGTACCTAGGGAGATGACCCATAAGAAAGGGTCCTTTAGCTCCTGTGGTGTTCGTCACCTTACACTTGATTTCATCTGACCCAGCTAAAAGACAATCTGTTGTTCATCAGGTAAAGCTGGCTTCCACTCACAAGCACTTGGGCCTCTGATTTCCCTAGCTCCCGCGCAAGTTTTTGGGAATGCCTGCCACATTTAGGGCTTATGTGATCTACCAGGGTTGCCGGGGAAGAATAATTGCAAAGCAAATGCCTGGTCTCACTGAACACCTACGACTTCCACTTCAGTTTGTGGCTTTCAACCAACTGCCCAAGCCCTCCCCGTGGATCCGTATTGCCAGTAATTATGTATGTCAACACAGAGGTCTTTACTCCACAGCCCTCTACTGCTGGTGGCTCCAGACTACAAAACCGAAAAAATACCCTCATTGAGTTAAATAGTATTTCATTTCTTCAACCACATTTTCTCTTTTCAATGTCAGGAGACAGTAATGGAAGCTGGACCAGCATGATGAAACAGGGAAGGCCATGTCAGCAAATCGCTGCCTGCTGGATTCAGAGCTCAGCTCCCCTGGGTCCTGTACTCGTGCAAGTGCAGAGGTCGTCAAGGGTCCTGGCTAGCAATGGTGCTGCACACATCCTGACACATGGAGAGAGGATTCCTGTCTACGCTTGGGATGGAGAGGGGGAGGACCCGACATTCATACAGAGACACGCTAGCCCTTAGCTTCAGCAAAGCACAAGGGATCACTCGCTTATAAAGAATGTTACCGGATTTGACCAAGGCCACTGACAGTGCCAGGGAAAACCCAACTGCCATCTCAGCAATAGGAGAGGAGGAAGTTTCGATTGAGCAACCCGCAGCTTTCACCGCCTCCCGAGCTCCCCCAGGGACTTTGCTTCAATTAGACACCAGTTCCCCCACAGGGAGCGGGGTTTTGTGGATGCTGGCACGTAATTCACACAACAAAAGGGGCAGTCGACTTCCCATCGTTTATAAGCACTGGGAAACTGCGTGCGATCTGCTGACAGTAGCTGTAATGAGCTCAAAATATACCACAAAGGTAATTTTTAGATGATGTTAAACCTCTTGGCACGCACCAAAGCTTACGTTCAGATGTAACCATTTCAGGCTAGCACCAAGTTCACAGCTCCCGAAGAACAGTGCAATTCAGATTTAACAATAAGCAAATGCAACCCTCTCTTAATGTTCCTGCCACGTACAAATCAGTACCCCAGTCTCTCCCTGACACTCAACAGCTCTACACAAATTCAGAAAACATGGCTGTGGGTGGAGGCTTCTGGCAGCAGTTGCCTCTTGCTCTGTCCCTCCATGGGCCACCTAGAAACGTGCGATGGCAATGCACGCACAGGCTGCCAGAAGGAGAAGCTCCCCGGTGGCACAAAGACCCGTGTCTCAATGAATCGGGGAATTGAACAGTGTAGGAACACAACTGCTTTGGGTAAAAATCCTCCCAGAGCCTGTGGGTTACCCTGACTCAGGCAGGGCGCCAAGCCAACACACACGAGCTCCACATTTGGAGGAAAACAAAGGGGGTTTTCTCTACCTGTGTTTTGTTAGCCCTGAAGCAATCACAGCTCTGCCAGATTTCTACGAGGACTCACGATGCCGATTCGCAACGGCATTCGGCAGTTTAAAAACACGAGGAAGACAAAACGCCCTGGGCAGGCACCATCGGTGTCATCTCTATGCGGGCCGGTAGCGGCAATGTGTGGGAGCTGGGGAGGGACAAGATGAGCGCAGCAAAAGCAAATTCTAGGTCGTAAAGTCCATTTGCTAAATAATGGAGATTAAAATACAACTGAAATTATTTAAAAATGTAATGTGTCTTTTCAATAATAAATAACCATGCAACTGAATCTCTCATATATTATTTAAGGGACATCGGGAATCCTCTAAGTTGCATACAGAGATAACTGGAGTTTTCTAAGTGATCGTCAGTCCCTGAGTCCAAGAAAAAACATCCATTTTGTGTGTCTCGGTGCATAAGAAATACCATGCTGCTTAACTGGCCACCCTGAAACAACAGCAACAGTGAAGGTAAGGGGGCAAGGGAAAAGACCACCGAGGTCTTCAGTGTCGTGAATCATCATCTGGGCGAGGCACCACGGGACGCTGCCAACCCGGGAAAGAAAAGGCCTTTCCAAGCCCCTCACTAGCCCCAGGCATCGGGACAAGAGCAATGCCTGGGGCACCAGCCCCATGCCACCCCACCAGCCGGGAAATGACCCGGAGGAAAGGCTCCCACCCCTCCAGCACACCACCTCGCCACTTGAGCTGTGTGTGGCAGGGCTGGCAGCTTGGCTTGGGTTGTAATGCAATCTGTAACACCTCAGAGAGGCAGCTGCTCACTTTCTTTCTTTGTTAGTACAGCATTGACAGATAAAAAGCAAGAAATGTGTGAATTTCTGCTGAAACTTATATTTTCATTACAGCCCTTTTAATTCCTCCAAACGAGGTCACGTTGGCAGATTGGCACAAACAGGATTCCCAACTTCCATGACTTCCATGTTGTGTTAACCCCACTGCCGGGCACGGCAGTCTTTGATACCCATGTCTCAGATGAAAATGTCACCGCTGCAGGAGAGGGGACAGTGGCAGAAGTTGCTAAAGTTTCTATGCTGCTTGCAGTTCATGCCTTTGCTGTCTCCCCCTCCAAGGGATGGGAGACGACACCATCCCAGTTTTTGCACCCAAGCAAACCTCCTTTCATGGGGAACCATCTACAAACACTATTCCATTCAGTCATCTTGCCCCCCGCCCCCCCCAGTACTACCCATTTGCTCTGCTCTGCTCAGGCACACATACGTGCAAGAGTAGCTCCTTTTCCCCAAAAGATGAGTTCCCTCAAGGAACTTGTAATCCTACCTGCTGATTTTTAAAGTAACCTCCTCATAGGTGATAAACTTGTTGCTCCTCAGAGCAGCATTTGGAAAACAAACTCTTTGTATTCACACATCATTGCCTGGATGTTATTAATTACTTTTCCAGTTGCACAGTCTTTGGACTGGATGACCCACACCCCCGAAAGAAGATGGCCTTCACACCCAGGTGCTAAAATCCCTGCCAGGTTGGTAGAGAAGAGAGGCGACAGCAGCGCAGCCGGGGCTGAGGCTGTGACGGGGTCTGCCCCACCGGCAGGAGCATGGTGGAGCACCCGATCCCGTGCAGCTGCCCCAGGGTGAAGCTGGCACAAATGCAGAGCAATACACGCGTGCGACACAGTTAGAGACAAGCTTTACAGTCAGGAGAAGTTTAGTCCAGATCAGGGATGGTGGAGAATCAGATGCACAGGTAAGGCAAAGAAGGTGGTGGTTCTCCCACTGCCTCAGCATGACGTAGATGATACGCACAACTGGGGGGACGCAGAGGGAAGGGGGGCTTGAGGCTGGGGAGAAGAGGCAGGAGGGGTCTGGAGTACAAGTTTTACGAGGAGCAGCTGAGGGAACTGGGGTCGTTTAGCCTGGAGAAGAGGAGGCTGAGGGGAGACCTTCTTGCCCTCTACAACTCCCTGAAAGGAGGCTGTAGCCAGGTGGGTGTTGGTCTCTTCTCCTTGGCGATAGGACAAGGGGGAATGGCCTCAAGTTGCACTAGGGGAGGCTTAGGTTGGACAATTTGAAAAAATTTCTTCACCAAAAGGGTTGTCAAGCATTGGAACGGGATGCCCAGGGAAGTGGTCAAGTCCCCATCCCTGGAGGTATTTAAAAGATGGGTAGATGAGGTGCTTAGGGACATGGTTTGGTGGTGGGATGGCAGGGTTAGGTTAATGGTTGGACTTCATGACCTTAAAGGTCATTTTCAACCTAACAATTCTATGATTCTACGAAAGAGAGACGACCGTACCCAAGACAGGACAGCTGACCAAGGAGGGGGCTTGACTGAGCAGCCAGCCTACACAAAGAGAGAGACAGGCATCTATTTTGGCAGACCAGCACTATTTAAACATCTTGACAAGCCTCCATTTGTGAAGCGGTGCTAAAATCGGTTTTCTACACACAGCACCTCAGCGTGCCAACCCTCTGCTGGGCTCGAAGCCCAGGCCACCACGGTGGCCCTGGCAGAAGGGGCGCTGGGCACAGCGCCCCCGTGTGCTCCTGTCCCTGTCTCCCACCGCCATCGCTGCAAGTGGCTTAGCATCGCATCCATGGCTTTTGGCAATTTGTCACATCACTCAAAATAAAAGGCACATCACAAGATTGCTTGCCACCTATCTCTGGCTTATTTTAGTCAAATACAAGGAAAATGGGCTAAGCAAGATATCACTCGGGGCTTTTCATACCATCTTTCATTTCTCTAATTTGTTCTTTTTGTCCCAAAGTTACTGTTGTTCTGCCTATGCATTTGATGGCCTGTCTCACCTCCTATATACACACATACATGTGTGTTTGCGCACATAGAAACCCATCCCAGTGGAACTGAAGGAATAATATTCGCATCTGAAATGCAGAACTTTGGATTGCAGTCCCTCCAAAACAAAAAAAAAAAATTTAGAAAAGGTTTACACCAAAGGAAAGCAGCTCACAGCACTTGTTCTCTGGATGAATTCTGGTGACCCTCCAGTTTTGGTCTGTCCTACACTCAGGTCCCACACTGGTTGCAAGAGGGTCTTGTCCCTAAACCCACTATTGCCAAACACCCACGTGAGCAGAGCCCTGGAGCTGAAGGAGGAAGAGGCAAGTGAGAAAAATGGCGGAGACCCACATTTCTGCTCAGATGACTCTGGCCATCAGCTCTTTCCCCAAATCCCAAGTGACATCAGGTCCCTGGGTCCCCCAGACACTGGGTGGCACCACAGAAAAAAACACAGCCTCATACCAAGCACCTTCCATGCCAAGCACCTGAGCAGGGCTTAGATCCGCAGCAGCTAAATGTTCGGCTTCATCCTGCATGGGGGCAGCAGGAGGACCTAACACAGCCTCTCGCAGGCCCTTCCAAGTCCTATTTTCTATGCACCCAAATAGCTGTTAAAGGCTGGAGAAAAGTCAGAAAATGATGCTCCCTGAATGAACAGAAAATATTAATTGGACTTGGTCCTGCTGTGGGGGCCACGTGAGGTGGGGAGGTGAGTGCTGAAACCCAGAAACTCACAGTATCGTGAAGGAGCAAGAGCTGTGAACCCTGGTGGTTGTTGCTCTCCCTTCCCCCCCATTAGTCCCTGCTGTTGCCAGCATTTGGTACTTGCAGATTTAAGATCGCCTGGGCGGCCTTTATGTATATTTTAAACACACGTGAATATTTAATTTGCTCTAAATCCAACTTCACGTCTTGAAATTTTCCTTGGCCAAGAAAACGGAGACCTTGTCAGAAACACCATTTAGGGCTTCAAAAGCTCGCAGGGAGCAGCCAGGTGCCCAGGGAGGCCATGCTGTACTTGTTTGAGACGCTCGCTACATCCTCCCCGGAGCAATGCTCGGCAGTGTGGCTGAGGGCCAAGAAGAACAGGATATTCCAGTTGATTAACTAGCACCGCTGAGAGACTGGGATTACACTCATTTTACCCTGATGCACGCTGTTGAAGTAACTTGAGAAGTTTCCATCACCAGACACAACTGACAAAATCCACCGAGACTTAAGTGCCTTTTAAAGAGCTCTGGTTCCTGCCTTGGGGCTTGGGCGAGAACGGCAAAAGGCAGCGCTGTGAGCACTATGGGGGAGAGCTGGAGGAGACATTTACCACCTGAATCAGCAGAGAACAGCACCTTGCTATGTACCAGAAAGATCCGCCTACCTTATAACTAGGTGGTTTGGTTCCATTGGTTTACAAAATACACCAATCAAAACAGGTTTGCACGTGAATCACACACTTTTACCTCCTTATCTTGTAGCTCAATATCATTTAAAGGACTTTAAATGCCCCCAGCCCAGAAAATATCCCAGAAAAACCTTGAACACCTCCCTGCAGACAGAGGAGCCCAGCAGCAGGGCCTGAGGGCCAGGAGCACAGGCTTTGCCCTCCGAAGGAGCTCCAGAGCCGGGAGCCTCCACCCTGCTCAGCACCGCATTCAGAGCACGCAAAGGCCCCGGGGGATGAGCTGTGCTCCCACGCTGCTCCTCCGGACCCTTCCTTCCACGCTCAGTAAGGAGCAACCTAAACCTATCTCCTCCCTCACCTTTCCCTCTACTTTTACATGAACTGCTTCAAGCTAAGCAGGTTGGTATTTACAACAATAAATGGATGTCAACTTTGCTGGACCCTGTCACCTCCTCTTCAACACTCTCTCAGAAACCCAGCTGGTTTGTGTTACTTTTTTTTTTTTCTTTTTTGTCCTTCAGTTCACATGTAAGGGACCAACCTGATGATGTGAATAATTAGAGCAGCTCTGCATTTCCTCATATGTTTATAAAATCTGTCATCTCATCAAAGACTGAGTGGCCCAACAGCTGAGCCGGTCTCGGAGTAAGGCAGCAGATCCTTCACAAGCAGCCAGGGCACACAGTCTGAAGAGGTTTAAAAGTTAGAAACGCCACTCTGAACTTCATCAACAAAGGATATGTAAACAATGTGGGGACAAGACAGCAGGCGAGGCATTTAAGCTCTCAGGAAAAGAACCTTTGGGGTAACCACATTCAAAACATATTTCTCTTGGGAGAGCTGGAGATGAGATCTGGAACAATACGAGTCCTGCATTTAAAGGCAAGCGTGAAGTCTCTGTGCCACGCCAACCACTCCTGCCTACTGCTCTTGATGGACTATCACTCCCACAAGATGACAGCAAATCACAAGAATTTGTTGCTAAGCCACTATGGATTATATTTAATCTATTTTAGCAGTTTCACAAATTGAGCACCGACATGCTTATGTCCACAGAGATATGCTGGGAAAAGGAGGGGCATAAGGTATGAGGAATTTTTCAGGGTGCAGGGGAAAGCCTGATTGACATGGGGAAAGAAATATATGGTACGTGGAGTGCGGCAGCTTTACGGGGGCTCATGAATGCATCGTGCTCTCACTTAAGACTTAGACAGTGTAAATCATTGTGCAAATCCTTTGGCAGCAATTGTATGACACCTGGTAGAATATATTGTTACCATTGTGCTTAATTACACAAATTGCCCCCAAGATACTGCCATGCTGCTCTTTTGTCCACTCAGTAGCATGCTAAGGAGTGAGGCCATGGTTCTTGCCTAACTACAATAAACAGGACTGATATGAAAAGGCCCAAATAAATCTTACTTACAAGACAGTACAGAATACTGTAGAGTATCCTTTAAAAACACTCCCACAGGGCACTACAATAACCCTTAAATTAAGGCTGTGAATGGACCTGGTTCTTCCAAAGATCAGCAGCAACTCTGTGAGGCACCATTGTGCGTAAGGTGCTTTACAATAACGGTCACAGTCCAATATATATCCATAAGAAAAACTGCTACCTTGTAGTGATGCTAAATTCAGCTCCATTTAGGTGAAGCCAGAGAAGTATATGGCTACCTGTATGCACATCTTTCAGAAATCTGGGTTTTATCTCTCCGAGTAAGCCTCAAAGTGCACATTTGGGGTTCTGCTACCCAAGCAAGAGGTCTGGATGCTGCAGGTCTCCCAAGCAACTGAAGGCTGATTGTCACAAATGACTGTGATGAAGAAACAGGTAATTTGTGAAGGTGATCCTCCAAAAGCATTATTTGTGCACACTTTTGCTGCATAAAACCACTTATACCAGAGCTAACATCGATCACGACTACATCATGAAATTGTGGATTTCTCCCCCAAAGAGTGAACTGCATTAGCAATTTAATAATTGTATGCCTCCTGTATTCAGCAACCTCTCTCTTTATACATCTAATCAGCATTAATTTAAATGCAGGATAATTAGCAGATACACTCATGGATGGGTGTTGAAATGATCCCTGAAAATTTAACCACTTGATGGCTTGTAGCATGCACTAACAGTTGGAGTCCTAGTAAGAGAGAACACACTCACCGCAACAGAGGCGAAATCTTATCATGAGCAGCAAAAATGATTTAAAAAAACATGAATGCGTTTCAGAGCAGAGATTAGGTTCAAACATTCAGGTGCTTTCCCCTTCAGTAGAAGACCAAAACAGTAAATGCCACTTTATCTTTGTCTTCCCATGTTTTGTATACAAATAAGTCAGTAGGTTGGTATATTAACTGTCTAGATATTTACTATCAACATGCAGGCAAGAGCTGGCCTTGCATGCACGCCGCCTGAACCCATATGTGAACATACCTGACCTGAAAGCTGCCTAGTGCTCTACAGTGGCACCGAGTGCAAGTGGTTATGTCCCAGCCCTCAGGAGGACTCGTGAGCTCAAAGCCAGAACTGCCCTGACGAGGCTGCTCAGCTGCTGCCTTACGCAGCCCGGTGCCCCCCTCTCTCCAAGCTCACTCCTGCCTGCAAAGGCGGCCACACGTGCCAGGGAAGAGGTGACCTCCAGGCCAGGGGAAAGCAGGAGGAACACCAGCATCTGGGGAGAAACACGCACCAGCCCACACACCCACATGAACCCCTTCGCTCTGTGAAATGGATAGTCACCTATTTTAAAACTGGACAAATATCTCATGAAAATTAATTGTGAACTTTTGGTGCGAGAGAGGGTTGGCCGAGCCAAGCGTACTCGTTGGGATGAAACAAACGGTCCCTAGTGCCATGGTCCCTGTTGAGGTGGTAAACACAAAATTTCTTGTGCTACTTTTGCATTTTACTGGCACTTAATAAAATACAGAAAGGAAAACAGAGACCGTGGCGCATGGAAATAAAAATGAAAGTGAGGCTAAATTTGGGATCATAACCATTCCTGTAACATCGCTGTGAGAACGTGATTTTTCTGTCTTGACATTTCTGTATTGACATTGTGCCTCCCAATATTGCTGACTGCAAGCCTGACAGTATTTTACATAACATGGGACCAAATAAGTAGATGTGACATTTAAAAAATATGTATATAGGTCAAAGTTGACTGTCACCAAGTTATAATGTCCCTATTCTTACTTACATTTATATGTTCTGGCAAACAGTTTGTTCTTCTAGTGGTTGTTACTAAAATGTAATTAAGTTTATATAAACTATGGAAGAAAATGACATATTATTTTGATTCATTCTCGTTAGGTACCTCTTAAAAGTACCTCAGGGCATTTCTAAACATGAATAATGCCCACAGTTATGATTTTTATAAAATATACTTTAATCTTGCACTCTGTAACTATTTAATGATTTTGCTAGTAGCAATTTCTTATTGCACCCCCTCCTTATATTCAAAGCTCACCTATTGCAATGAGCCTTTATAAAGAAATACATTAATTAAGTATGCCTTTGCTTCACTAGCCTAGGAAAAGACTATTAATCACCTGGCAGGCACGAGCACAACCTAATACTTGCTATTGCTCATGGGCACCTCACACAAACTGACTACTGCCGCATGATGTAATTGCCTCCAACAACCCCGGGCACACAAAGGGGCCTTCTCCCATTGGTGGTGTGCCGTTCACTCACCTCACCTAGTGATGATGCATTTGCGAGGTGTTACGGGCTACTTTTTTTTCTTTTCTTACATCACTATACCAACATCTAGTGAAATATATTTGTAGTGACCACCCTGACACTAGGCATATGGAAGACAGTGATGGCTTGAGTGGGGCATTGCTGTTGGTCTCTCCTCACCAAATCCTCCTGGGAAGCTCTCACCAGCAGGGAGGGGAGTTAGTGCCAAACACGAGATGCAGCTGTAACTAGCAAATAGGTTTGTTATCGGCAGGGACACTGAAATACAGTATTATTTAAGGAAAAAACAAGTTTAGAAAGAAGAACGATGACTGACAGTCTCATATCAGACACCTGAGGTCTGACAACCGCATTCCTAATTGTCTATGTCATTGCTGAGTTGGACGTCTGTCAGAATGAAAAGGTATTTCATGTGCATTTATACCCATGGGTAGTTGCCACAAACTCTGATCATGTTTTACTATGTGAAAAAGGTAAAAATGAAGTTGTGACTTAGAAATGAAACATGTCAATTATTCCTTGACCTTGACTAGATGTCTGAAATGCTTTTAGTATGTTGACGGTATGTGCTAGGCAGCAATTATTTTTCATAGGAAATGTTTCTCTGATACCCTGCTTGTACCTTCATTAATCATAGGTCACCCTCAGAGGTCTGAATTTCTCATTTGACAAACATCTAAAAATGGAAAAGTTTAGAGTAACCCTGACCATGTTTGGAGTGACTCTGAGCACGAAGCATTTATTTCACCTAACACAGCTAAAGGTATTCAGATTAATATTCAGAACTGCCTAGTGTTTGGGGGGTTTTCTGTCCTCTTTAGCTACTTGCCTCAATTATGCTGTGTGGAAAAGGTCAGTCCCTTCCATCACGTTTGAATTGGTTGCCTTTTCTCTTCATTAGAGGTCCTATTAACTGAGCCTACATTGACTCCAGTACTCACTTTCCCCCCACTGTCATGGTGAATCAAGGTACGCAGGGAACCACAGGCATCCCCCAGGTCTTCTCTAACCCTTCTCTACCAGCAAGAGCCTCTCCCACCAATTTTTGCCCCTCAGCCTCTTCGTTCCCAACTCCTTTTTCCCTCTCCTGCTCAGGATGTGTTAGCGTTCTGTCCGTCTCCCCGACACTGAAGCATGCATCTCCTACTACTCTTGCTACTGCTGTTGCACGTTACATTTAGGTGTATATTTCATGAGGAACTTTGTAAAAATTCCCTGTCATCAGCTGGCTCACCCTGGGACGCCAGCAAAGAGACAGGCACTGGGGAGGTTCCAGGGAGATGCTGTCGGACAAGGCAATTTGCTTCACGGGAGCTGGAGGGAGTGAGCAGCAGGGAGCGAAGGAGGGGAAATCAAAGTGTGATCTACCAGAGCAAGGTGGGAAACGAGCCTGTAAAAGGCGGCATGAGCTGAATGCTAACAATCCAAATGCTTGGCTCAGGCCCTCTCACTGCCGTCTGCTATGGCTGCATCAGAGCCTCTCCTCTTTCCAACTTTGGCTGTACCTGGGTAACTTCACCCAGGCTCAGACATCCAGCTGCTGTGGCAATTTGGGGCCGGTCGGCGACAAACCAGTAGCTAAAGCCTGGTGAGTAACATGGTCACTGAGCAGCGTGTCACTGTGCAGCCAGGATGGAGGGATTTTCATCCCTCCCTTTTTTAGCTGTTTGGATAATGTTCCACTTTTGAAACCTAATCCTGACATTTCTGCAGGATCTACAATATTCCTCATGGATTTTTTCATGACACTCCCCCCAGTTCCATCCCTTCCCAAAGAGATGCTCTAGTCCTCATTTTACAAAACAAGTGTCTGAGCCACAGTGACCCCGGACAGGTCACATTCAGGGTGTGTAGGGCAGAACAACCAACCAAAACCAGGCCCCTGGGCATACAAACCACAAGCTATCATTCCTTTTTTTGTTCAGGCTTAGCTAAATTCCCTTCCACAGCTTCCAAGCCAGAGGTGTAATTAGATATACTTGATGAATCTCAGTAATTGGGGGTAATTTATACATCCCATTAAAACAAAATGTTGCTTCAGCATTAGTGAGACAGTACAAATAGATGAACTAAAAGAGCAAAGGTTTGCTTACAGAGTTAATAGGAGACACAAGGTGGTGTTTCCTGTGCTTACCTTCAGCACTGTGATATTCCATGCAAAACTCTCAATGGCTTTGCTTAGTTTTCTTCCTTTCAAACCTTCCTTTGTCCCAAGGTTATGAAGCTCTTCATGGAATTCCATTCCTAAAAATACAGATTGCTACATCACCCAGTGCACAATCGATTTCCCCTACAAAATGTTCAGTGAGCATTTTCAGTCTCGCAGCTGGTACTTGCTACAACCACTTTCTGTGTTTCTCCCCCTTCCCCGTTATAACCCCATCCTGGAGAGCATCTTCCAGGAGAAAAGGGTCACGTGCAATCCTGCAGTTGTGCCTAACTCTCCAGTGCTCGGGGTTCCACACAGGCATGCACCTGGTCCCCCCCCAAACACTCCTCCAGTGCTTCTGCTTGCAGTCTGCATTGCTGGCAATATTGCGACAAAAGGCAATCGCTTGTCACTTTCTGGTTTTGTACCTTGGAAGGCAGTCTGACAGACGTGGAAGATACCTGTTCAGCACAGCAAATACAGACTCAAATGCACAGCTCCTCATTAATCTTAATCACAGTCATGCAGAAAAGCCCTTGTACTTCACAATGATAAATTATGTCAGAAACGCGTACCGCTAATCACAGGATTGCTATTCCTGCAGCCTGGGGAACTGAGACTTCCAGCCGCAGCCCTGGGAATTGTTACATTGCATTGCCAGTTTCTGTGGCAAATGTCTGCAAATCTGTTGCTGGATACAAGAATTCAGGAAATCTGGGAGCAGATTAAAAGCCTTAACGAGTCCAATTAGCCCACCAATTCCACAGGCTTTGCACAGTGTATGCAAACATTTCTCTGGGTCTGGTGTGGATTAAAAGACAAAATGGAGAGAGAGCTGCTTGTGTTCCCTTAATTTGTACCTTACAAAGGCCAAATTGGCACTAAATCACTCCAAAATGTCTGAAGCCCATCCTGGCTCAACAAACCAAGTTCCATCTCCAGTTGTTTCACAGCTCTCCCTCCCCTAAGGTTTTAAGGCAAATGTCACTCGCAAATCCAAGTGTCATTGAAATTACATCAAAGAAATTCCCATTGAGAGAACACCTGCACGGAGGAGACGTGGAGGGCTGTCTAGCGAGTTGCTGAAGGAGTCAGTCCTTCGACAGCCCAAGGCAGGCTTGCACTCGGCGCAGCTTGCCTGAAGCATTCCTGGAAGACTAACAATAGGATTCTTCTTGCCTTGCACCGACTCCAGGAGCTCGATAACACTGAGGCAGTTCAACTCCACACAATGCAAGACTTTATGGTTTATGTTCCAAAACTTCTCCCACTCACAGGTTTTGCCTGTCAAGGGTAACAGAGCTCCTGCAGCATTTCCTTTGGAAAGCAGTCTAAATAACTGCACCCCAAGCAAGATTCCCCTGCAGGTGTGCCTCGTGCCAACTGACTTACAAATCATTTCACTGCAGTACGTGAAAGAAAACCTTCAAATGACTCACTTTGTCCCACAAAAAAACATGAAGGCTAATGGTGCACAGCTCCACGTGGACAGCCCTGCCTTTATGCAGCACCCTTTTAGCTATTTTTCCCCCCGGATCTCACTTTCCCCACCTGTAACCTGAAGACAGTGCTGCCCAGGAGAGAGGGAGCCACAAACATTTGTTAGGCTGCAGGTAGGAGCATCAACGAAAACATTTAGCAGTTCAGTCCTCCAAGCTGCTGCTGACCACTGCACATTGGGCTGAGACTGCACATGAAAAAAAACCAACAGAACCAGCAAAACCAGATAAGAAGCCATCTGGGGGAGCAGGCAGGACACTGTGGCACAGGGAGCCTGGACCAAAACATGCTACGATGTGAAGCAGAGGTCTGGTGGGAACACATGTTCAAAGGGAACAGGACTGGGGTGAGGTGAATGACAATGTCACAGGCAGTTGTACCTCTGACACCTCTTAATTTTGAGTGCTTCACCTCGCCACACTGAAAATGTTATTTAACAATTTGCCTGGGTAGCGTTTGCAATGAAGCAATTGAGCGTGGTGAGGGATCCTGTCTCCCCTACTCCTTTCCTCTGTCTAAATCCTGAGGCTTCAGAAGTGCACTTCATACCTCTCCAGCCTTCTTCGCAATCAGAAATGATATTTTAAGGCTAACCAAGCAAAACAAATGACAATACAAGTAGATACAGCAGCAAAGAGAACAAACTTGAGAAATTCATCTTTTTGCTGGGGGAAAGAAGGAGAGGGGAAGTGCATGAAACTCTGGGCATCAGTGTGGAGGCATGGTCCTGCATCGTGTTCTCTACATGCGTCTCCACCCCTCTGCTCACAAAGACACCCAGACAAGCTCATGGGTTCTTCCCTCTGCGCACAGTGCAGAGCGCGTAGGAAGCTGGCTGACACTGCTGAGGGTCTGCATAACTTAGTGCAAAGCATTGCTCTTGAATTGTACCATCAAGAAAGACCCCCCAGTGCTGCATTTTCCTCTCACTGTCCCATTCCTAAACCCTCTACACCTGATGAAGGCTTTGGGTAGAAGATATTTATGCCACTTATATGCAGATACACAGAAGCCAAGGCATGACACAAGATGAGGCCCATAGAATCCAGCAAGACATAGCTGCTTGCCTCTCATCCCTTTGCTGCCACAGCGCCAGCATGGCTCGAGCTCTGAATTTCGAAGAGCAAGCACTACGTTCCACCCTGCTCTTGCATCACATAGAAATCAGTTAAATGCTATTGTTGAAACAGTTTCCAAAATTCCTCTAATTAAAAAGATGAATGAAAGGATTTACTACAAAACATCAGTTTCATTCATTATTTACATTTAATAGAAGCAAATGGCAGCAGCCTGCATCACTTGCCAAATCCAAAAATGCCTATCAGAAACAATAGTATTTATAATTGTTGTGGTCCCAGAAGACTATGCCCAAGAACACAAATTAAATGTAGTAGCAAGTGTTTGCATTACTGACCTTCGCGGCTTGCTACAGGTTAGGAAAGGTGCAGCTGTATAACTAAACAAACTGAAAAGAGATTTAATTTCTGCAGTGTAAACCCCTGATAGAAATACACTGCATGTATTTATTCAGCATGGTTTCTGATACGCGAAAGCTGCTGGATTTAGTTGTAGAGGATTACCACCACCAAACGTGGACTCTTATCTCTCTAGCAGGGCTTATTCTCGTGTATCAGTGGGGACTGCAGGAGACACGTCCCCGTTCCAAGTCTAGCCCCCAATCCTGAACAAGTGGTGAAGAGGGGTTTGCATGAATAAGCTGAACTGTGAATCACTTTGGTGATTTCTACCACCCTGAAAAAGGAGTGTGAACCTGCGGCAGAGCAGACAGCAGGCGGGTTGCCGCTTCTGAAACCACCTCTTCCCTTTCTACTGCTGCACACGAGGCAGAGCCCTAGTTCAGATAAAGACATCCAGTACAATACACCAGCAACGTATGATCTACTTTAAGCCTACTTACAGTGGTTTGCACCCATATACCTGACGTACATAATGCATAGCCACACAGATTCACCGTGATACAATGGAATTACACCGGCAAAAGTTTCCAAGGTCTAAAACAAATCTAAACAGCAAAAGTAAGTAAAGGCAGGCAACAGAGCTTGGTCCTGTTGCTTTCAAAACCTCTTGCCTCCTTTGTGTTTAAGGGAATGAATTGTGGTAGAGAACGGAGCTCAGTAAAGGCAGCATGCCTTCTCACTCCTTCGTTTTAATTGAATGCCTTTCTAGCTCATTTGACTAATTTAAATGCTGTCAGACATTTCAGAGCTGTAGAGCAGATGGAGAAATAGCTTGTAAGGTGAAAGCTGAGGATTTTTCCCTGATCCCACGCCTGCATTGCTACTGAGGGATGAGCCTTCAGGAAGGTGGAGTCTGTCAGGGGAAGACCAGGTTGCTCACGTCTATACCAGGTGAAAGATGATTGCATGAGTCAGTCACAAACTGTAAGTAAATTATGGCACATCATTTCCCATCTCCCACCCAGAACCGCACAATAAAGAAGTATTACCTGCTTTCTGGCACTGAACAATCTTGTCGTGAGTGATGTCTGCCGTCTCAATGAGAACCCTGCTCTCTTGAATCATCTGTCAGAAAATAAACAGAAAAAAAGCAGCATTACTAGGGTTTCCTGCAACATCTAGTCCGCAGAGAAGTACAAAGGTTCAAACTTAAAAAGAGCTCTGCTCTGCAAACACCGCTATAAAGATTGGATCATCCCTTCATATCAGGGCTCCCAGATCTGTATCAAGCCAAGTGACAGTTGCTGAGAAAATGTTTTGCTCCAGAAGTTAAAGAACAACTGGTTTACATCAGTGAGACACCACTGCAAATAACGTGAAGGAAAGATAAGTGATTTCAGAAGAAAGCAGTTAGCAGATAAACAAAATTCATTCTACATGAAACTGAGCCCTTTCTAATTAGTACTTTTCTCTAAACAAAAGGAGAAATAAGTATAGTCCTTGACAGAAGTGGTTATCACAAATGTTACCAAGTTGTGAATAGCACTGATTTCAAGAGGTGATTTCAGCGTGTGCTGAACTTTATGCACTACA
>NW_009260410.1:1907409-1929503 GCF_000687185.1 Egretta garzetta
CAGATCCAAACGCCATCCTATCCTCAACATTTCTGTTGAAGATTAAAAGAAAAAACAAAACAAAACAAAACACAAAACCAAAGGAGGCAGACAGTTGCAAGAAGCCTACTCACAAGTTTCAAGGGATAGCCACACTGATACATCTTCCTAGAGGAGCCCATTAACAGCAAACAGATGAAGCGCCCATTACGTGACAAGTTTCCTGAGCCTCCCTTCTTGCAGATGCCATTCTCCTTTGATGGTAAGAAACCTTCCCAAACCCTTCAGAAGCCCAGGCAAACAAGCAAATTGTTCCAATGCTATATTCTGCAAAATTGCAAAAGGTTGCACATACATCTGTTACACGAGGCAAGAACATGCTGTATAACAAACTATGCCTGAGAATAACCTCACTCTCCAGGGACGTACACCGCAAACCCCAATCAAACCCAAGCAGCATGAGAGCAGTGCCAATTAGAAATGAAGCAAACTGAACACTGCCCAATGTTACAGCCTGAAATTACAGAAGCCGCCATCTGAAAGCTTTGCCAAAATGCCACAACTGCTAAAAGCCTTCCTACTTTCAAACACACTAAATATGAAAACACAACCGGTACGTTTTGATGATTTTAGTGGAAGGCAGTATAACAGTATTAAATTAACACTTGCAAATTAGCATGTCTTACTGTTTTAATTAGATACAAGGGAGGAGAAATGCTTCCACTTGTCACACCTGAACTTCCAAATTCTGGAGAAATTCAGATCCAAATTTTGCTCTTCGTGACGTATTCATTTCTAATTAAACCTATTAAGACAGGCTGCATTTAATAAAAATGCCTATGCCTTTGACATAAACAAGAACATGAAAAAACCAAAATCCATTACCAGCTTCATGGGCAGAGAGAAAAAAGCCTGATACATCTACAGAATGCAAAATTGTTTTTTAACAGAACCTGCCCAGTGGATATGCCTGAGATTGAAATTACTTTCAATAGTATCCTTTGCCTTTCATTCTTATTGCTTGCTTGTTCATGCATCATGTTGATTTTTTTCTCTTTGATATTCTTGCTTGTCATCTAGAAATAAATTACTATTTCTACCCACCCTCTGGCTTTTCTGTACCACAGCACAGTCATTTTGTGCTGAAGGAGCTGTTCGGCCGCCAACTACAAATGGTGAAGTTGGTCTGAGCAGTGAGGAGAGTGAAAAGAATCCTGAAAAAACCTCCAAGTCACTACAGAGGCAGCCAGAGGCCAAATGTGCATCTCTTGCACGTGCAGACACAGGGCCTGTGAGCCAGTGCCCACACTGCCCAGTCCAGCCAGGCGCTGCCAGCATCTCCTCGGCTGCGGCGCCCTGTGCACCCATCACCTTGGGCTTGGCCCTCGTGCCCGTACTTCCTACCCAGCAGCAAGGTTTTGCCCAGTGAGGTCAATGCATCTAAGCTGGGACAGTATATCCAAAGCGTACGACTCTCCTGTGCTCAGATCTCTAAAGCAGAACTTGACTTGTGGGCATTTCGTGTGTGTGTGTGTGTATATATATTTGTATACACACACACACACACACACATCTCCCCCACCCCCTCTCTATATATATGGCCACAGGAAATTATCCTACCATGCACAAAAAAAGCAAGCTTGAGAATCAGGGAATTTGGTAATCTAAGTTTGACCACATCTTCGTCCAACTACTGGACCCACTCCCAGGAGTTTCTGGCAGGCCTGCTTCAGGATTCTCAGACATAAAGGTATTACATTCATTTTTTAAGAGGAAAGTGGCAATAGGATGTCAATTTTCCCCTACTGCAGAGTAGGTAGAGCCACCCTCCGCTCCTTTGATGCTGACATCAAAGTCTCACTGCTCTCAGCTCAGCAAGAACAAACAATTAAAAACAGATCATATAGCAGAATTTAACCTGTTCCTGTCTTCCTGCTCGGCAGTAATCTTGACAAAAATAAGTAGCTTTTGTCCCATGACAGATCCTGAGAGTGGACTCAGAGTTCCTCAGCTCAGTGACTGGCGTTAGGGGATGCCCTTAGTGCACCACCTGGCATCCCCCCCCCACAGGTTCCTCTAGGAAAGAATGCACTAGGTAGAAATAATACACCCTGGGCCAACTATGATATATGATTTTGGCCAGCCTATGGTGCCTTCGCCACCTGTGATAACACAGCGTGCAGGACTCGGGTATCACTACGTAACAGGCCAGGCTCTGCTCCCAACAACTCCGTGTGCAGTTTTGGCCGGGACGAGATCCTGCTTCCTAACGCTGCAGTAGAAGATCATAACAAAGGGCTAGTGCAAGGGCAAAGCCTGGGTGTTTACTTTGTAGAATCAGAGACTGATTCGTACAGATAAGGGTGCAAGAGGCAAGAAACTTTTATCCAGGAACAAACTTTTAGCGTAGGGTGTGGGGTTTTTTTGTTTGGCTTGGTATGGCTTTTTGGTTGGTTGGTTGGGTTTTTGTTAAAGTACATCATAATAGATGCTTTTGAAAGGATTCTGTGCAAATCCTGGCAACAGAACTGATAGAACCCTCAAAAAAATAGCCAAACTAATCTGAAAACCCACTTATTTATTTTTATTTTTAAATTTTCCCCTATCATATGTTTTCACTTACACACAGGGTAGCACATTGGGGGATATTTACTAAGTAAACATTGTAAAGGTCACCTAAAAAGCTAAGTTACTGGTAAATGTTTACTAGAATTAATATTAATAATTTGTCAGTATTCAATCTAATGCAGGTAAAAGCAGGTGAGAGCCTCAGCTAGAAACTGGTGCCCCTCACATCCTTTCACTCTGGACACAGCACAGCAGGCAGCAGTTCTGGCAGGGTTCCCGGCCGCAAGCAGAGGATGCTGGCCAGGGATGCAGCATGTTGGCCATAGACACCTCTGCTTGGTCCCGTCTGTCAGCCCCTGGGAGACTTTGCTACCGCGGCTCTGCTTCTCAACAGCTCCCACTCACAGTCCGGTGTCATGACATCTAGATACCCTTTTTTCCTTTCGGCACTGGCTCTGAAATGAGTCCACGGTCTCCCAGTCTGAATGGTCCCCTGCTTTTCCAACCAGCATCACATCCGAAATCCCGCTTGAGGATGTCACCCACTTCTTGCGGTGCCAAGACAAGAACCAGAAGCCCTAAACACAACGTGGGGGGCTGTGAGATTTTCTGCTGGGAAGGTAACCTCATAAATCACACGATAGCCCGTGATTTTCAAGCCCAGTTTTGCCAGTAATGTTTCAATATCCACCAATCTGTCTCAAACGTGAAGAGTGAGCTTGCTGATGTTTGCAGCATGCGTTTCCATGCACCTTTACTCTGCTCAGACCCATGCCGAGCAGCACGCTTGGGCAGCTGTCTAAGTCCCAGCCATCTGCCTGCAGCCCATCAGGCTGCTCTTTCACGTCAGCTCCCAGATGGGAGCTTGCTTCCGTGAGTGCCTCTCAAAAAGCGAGAGGTGTCCCGCTCCCTTAGGAAACTCATGCTCCACCAGTGTTAACTCCTGAACACTGAGCTGCAAGGGATTAACCTCCAAGCAACATATACTAAAAAGCAACCTTTAGAGGATGGATGCTGGTATCCGGGTCCAGTTGGAGTCAGTGAGGTAACTTTTAGCAGCTGCTGAAGCTGGCAGGGACAACTTGCATTTCCCACATCAGAAAGAAGATGATAAACTTCACTGAGTGATGTGTTTAACATAACTACCGGGGGAAAAAAACAGACAAAAATAGGAGTAAAACTACACAAAACCTGATTCTGGTATAGGGACTTCAGCTACCTTGCTGACCAACAGTGTATACCTACTAGAGTAAGCAGAAAGGAAGAAGGCTGCATGGGAGAAACTACTCCACGCCTTAACACCCTTTGGGATCCTGCTAATTTCAGTATTGGGCTCTGCATCCCGAGGGCCGAGAGCCGTGGGGAGGGCGCGGGGTCTCTTCTGCGCTTGCTCGGCAGCTGCGGTGGTGCAGAGCTCTGTGGGAACAAAGGACGCCCCGCTCCTCCCATCGGGGACCCCTGCCATGTTTCCATGGGAGCAAGGACACAGAGATGTTTTTGTGAGTCCTGGAGGTGCTAACCCTCCTGGAGAGGCTGCAGCACCAGAAATGCTCTCACAACATGAGGTGAATGAGGGGTTGTTCAGACTGACAAAAGATGCGCATGGCACCAGTCCCAGAAGTGCATGTCACGTTTAATAAACTAATGGGAATGAGGAATGCAAAGCCTCATCTGCATAGGTTAGGGGTTTTTCCCTGCAAAATAGCTCATTTAATTTAAATATTCCTACAAAATGCTGAAAAGCAAGCAGCCTAAACTCGATTTGTCTCAATCCACCTGAAGCACCCTGTTACGATCATGCTAGTTCCTCACAAAAGCATGGGAAGAAAGAGCTGGCACAAACCCGGGGGCTCTCTCTTCTCTGGTATGAGACTGCAAAAGTGGAACAGACCACGGGCTTAAAATATACCTGACCTGTCTCACTTAAATACAGCGTGCCATATCAAATTTAAAATCCCACTGCTTCACGGAAAGAGCGATGCTTTGCTTTGTCACTTTTGTTAAGCATTAATTACAAATACAAAAAATTTTAAGTGAAATTAAAAATATCTTAACACCAAGGGCATCATATTTTTACCCACGAGAAATTAACAGGCTTATTTCTTGTCTATACTAAAGGCAGTTTAATCACTGGATCAGTACAAACTGAACAAAAAATGTTATTTCTTTTTACTTTAATGAACTCCTGTGCTACAGACCCATTTCTTGTTTTCATTACAAACTATTCTAGAAACTGAAAAGGGGAGAGGAAATTAACACAGCGGAGCCTCACAAAAAAAAAAAAAAACCCACAGGAAAAACTCCTGGTGGCAAATTAAAGCACTGCTCCTGCTGGGAAGATAAATGATACAAAAGGGACAGTTCAAAGAATCCTCTCATAAATATTCCAGAGTTTAGAACAGAAACTGACTGCCTGAACATCAAACTAAAAAGAAGGTTTCTCTCAGGTGTCTCCTCATGGCCCTTGTCCCAGTCTCCTATGCCTTTCATTACCAAAGAAAAGTTTTGCTTGGGTAAGGAGTATATCCTGTCAATTGCTAAAAAAACCAAAACCAAAACAAAATCCCCAAAAAACCCCAAACAGACAAAAAACCAAACACACACACCCCAAAACCCCCAAAGTACCAACAAACCAAACCGACCAACCACAAAAAAAACCAAACAAACCACCAAACCCACCACTAAACAAAAATAAAAAAGGCTACAAAAATACAAGCAATTTGAAGTGCAAATTGAGCTCATGAAAATTTGAACAGGATTCCCTCTTTAACATTGAACATTTCTTGCAGACATTTGGGACAAGAAACAGCCAGGCAATTAATTGTGTGCCAGCAAGCCTTGTAAAAAGGGAGGATGTGCACGTGGTGCTGGGACGTGGGAAGGAACACTGGCCACCAGTCTGCCCTGTCTCTGTTCCAAAATGCTCCAAGCCAGGTTTCTGTATCTGGGCCTTTTCCTGCAACAGCCCAGTAAGAGGAACGGTTATCGAGGATGGTTACATCAGCTGGCAACATCTGAAATATGTTGCTGACAGAAACTGCAGTAGCACGAATAAAATTCACCTTAAATTCCAATTTTGTGGTTTTGCTTACAAATATTTCTGGGGAAATACAGAGTCAGCATGCTGTGGGATGTGACCTTGTGCGTGAAGACTGGTCCTCTATAAAAAAGGAGCCGTGGATTAACAGGGGAAGGGGTCAGCTTTCAATATGCTTAGGCTAAAACAGAGTTAACTTAAGTACCCAACTGGAAGTTCATTCTGTAAGAAAAGTTGTGATCTGACAGTTTTCAGGTCCTATTTTAGAAGGGAGTAAGGGACATAGCTAACAGAGAGAGAAACTGCGAGAGTGGTGGGTAAAAGAGAGAGAATTATAAGAAGTGGAGAAAGAAAAAGTATAATTGCTTTCTCAGTCTATGTCCAATTTTGGATGGAAAACTCTTTGAAACAGATACAAATTCAAGACAATGTCCATGTACCAGACTGTGTTTGACGTCAGTGCATTATGACACTTCCTTGGCAATGGATGCTCTGCTCTGCACTATCCCTTGTCTTCAGCTGCTCAGAGAGTGGTGAAAAACGTTCCCTTGGGGATGACTCTGTCCCAGCTGAAATATGAATTTCAGCGGGAAAGCTCACAAAAATCTATTTAGTCATTTTGCATTGACATAAACTGGGAAAATGGACTTTCTCCTGGGGAATAAAGAGCTGTCATGCCTGCATCAAGACATAGAAACCAAAAAAGACTGAATATGAAAAAACAGCAAAGAGCAGTTCCTCTCCACACGCCCACACACCTCAGCAGACTTCTGCTAGCGTGCATGGACCAAGACCTGTGTCAACAAAACCACTGCCATTAAATACATCTACTTGTTCCCCAGCAGCATCACAGATGTTACTTCTCTTCTCAAAAATCCCCACTCCATCTCCATGTTGGCCAAGCCACTCTTAACTAACTTGCCCTCTCTCAACAGCACCCACAGACACACTGTCCTTCCCTACCTGTCTGCTCCAAAATAACAAGATCAGTTCCAGTTAAGTGGCTTGAATACACAGAAAAAACGTTAATGTCAACATGAGTTTGTATAACAAATAGCTTCTCTGTTCAACCTTTTTCACACTTTTTGTTGTTTATGATTCAAACATGTAAAGATACTTGGGGACCTTCTTTTTTTTTTTCTAGAAAAATTTCTGTATGCAGATGAGCCAGGAGATGGGGTAAACCCAAGAACATTTATAATCACTTGTTTATTGCTTTTGATTTGCAAATGATTCAATCATTTGATCTTGAAGGAAAAATGATGCTGAACCAGTAACCAAAAAGCAAAGTGCACCAGTGTTCCTGAGTCCATGCATGCATGCACCAGCCCATGAATATATCGTGCAGACAGAGAAACCACAACCTGTTTCCGAACAATTCTCAACCAAAAAAAAAAAAAATCCTAACTTCACAGGGTAACTGTTTGCAGTGAATAATCCAACCATCTGTCAGGTCCAGCTGGGCCCTATCCCTTCTCTTCACATTGATTATCTCCTTTTTTTAGGTGTGATCAATGAACACCGGCATCAGTTTTGACAGGTTATAACACGCATTGCACGTGCTGCCCACCTGAGCGAGCATCTTCCCATGCCCGGCCACCGACAATGGGGATGATAGAGGTGGAGGGGGAGAGGGAGAATTCTCCTTCATGGGAAAGGAAAGGTCTGAAGAACAGCTCTGTAAGTGACACACTACGCTATCCCAGCATGTATGTGCAGGAATCAATGACAACGTTACCGGTATCCATTCATCATACTCCATGTACAGTAACAACCAAAGTTGCAAGTTGAAATAAACCATTCTAAACTGTATTTCTGGTAGTCGACATACTTTTCAAAAATGTTTTCTGTGTATTGTCAGCAGCCCACCTCATTTTCTCATTTTCAGCAAATCCCATTCCCTGCTCCCCTCTGCAGAAACTCCCATACAACCCAGTATGAAGCCTCTTCCTCCACAAGACACGGCAGCAGTTGAGTTCCACTAAACCACTGCGATGCAACCATAAAAAAAAAATAAATAGAGCCTTGAAAAATCACTCCTTAAATAAAGCATATTAAAGTTTACTCTAATAAGGCCTCTCTCGAAAGGAAATATTTAATGCGGAACACAATGGTAAAATTAATTGTCCAGGAAAAAAACAAACAAACTGCACAAACTGGTCTTTGTCTATGTCGCCTGCTGACAAAGGCTGAGCAGGAGGGAACAGACAGTTAATTGTTTTCCAGATCATTGTGGCAGGTCTCCGAGCATTTGCACCTCCATTTGCCTGGACTGTCAGTGCTGCCTATGCCCCATTAAACACGCAGGCAGAGTTTATACTTTCCTTGGGAGGGGGAAAAAAAAAAACCAAAACAAAAAAAACAGAGTTTTTTTTTCCAGTAGGGGGAAAAAAATTCAATAGGATTGTTCTTATCAGAGATTATTTTCAAAGCAGACTTTTTAAAGAACATGAAACGTGGTGTTTTCAGAGGTGGTGAGGAACCATGGTACCTGTGCTGTGGAGCCCAGCGAATGAGGCAGACCTACAATCACAGCCTGCCACTATGATATTTAGGGGCAAACTTTTTTCCATTCTGCTGTAAAAGGAATTAAGAAGTACAGCCCATTCATACAAGAGAGAGGCCGACATTTAAAACTGCTCTCAGGCCTGTTGACCCAAAAAGTGCTCGGAGGTGAAGAGAAGTTTCTGGGGAACTAAAGACATGCAGCGAGCACTTGTGGATCCAGTTCCTTGAGGTCATATTTATCAACAACTTAAAGCCTGAACTGTAGTATATCTTGCATGGAAATAAATAAATAAGAAGCGAAAATATTTCATATTGTTTTCAACCAACATATCCTTGTGCTCTCATTTGCACAAAACCAAACCAAACCAAAAAAAAAATCCAACAAAAGAAAAACTTATTAAAAAGAAATACGCCCTGGATTATACCAAGTCACGATAAACACCATAGCAAGGAAGAACCCTTTCTCAACATTAAAACTGCAAACCACTCCCCACGCTGTATTTTCAAATATCAAGATTGGTAGAGACAGTTAATTTTTTTTAAACACAGAAAAAGGCTAAATAGGTTTCAGTATTCTGCTGCTGGCGTTGCCTCAAAAGGCAAATATCCAAAATGTAGCAAAAACATTTATTAAATCTGGCTTTTGCTTTTTCAGAAGCAAATAGTTTTAGCAAAGTAAGAGGCAGTCCCAGCCAGACAAAGTGGGTAAAAATAATTTAAAGTATCATGTTCTCGTTATCCAGAATTGCATCTCAAATCAACCCTTACATAGGCACAGAAGAATTCCCCTCTCCTTCTCAGCCCTCTGATTTTAAACTCCTTGCACCGTCTCTTGACATTGGACGTACATCTTCCTCCATCAGAGACAAATGTGAGAGCAAACATTTTTTAAAACAGTTATACAAGTGTTTTTGTCTGCATCCAAAAGAGGCCTTTCACCTATTTAAATTGAAAAACTGTTTCCCAAGCACAAGGAGGCCTTGAAACGTCCCATGTGTACTCTTCAGTATATAATTACAAAGATAAGAGGTGACACATTCATTTTGGTAAAACTCCATTAAGCAGGCCTCCAAAGACAGAAAAATCTCTTATTTATGTGGTATTTGCTCTTTCAGACAGACATCACACCACGTAACAAATCTAGCCAAAAAAAGTCCAATCTAAAATATGGCAATCAACTGGATTTACAAATCCTCATTCTGGTATTGTTACAGCTGGTATTTTATTACCAGAACTTAATCACCTTCAAGTAATATAAACTATTCTGGAGGGAACCCAAGAATCATTTCAGAGTATTTTTAGTATTTCTCCTTCAGTCAACATCAGCATCCCCCTCTTCCCGCCAAGCTGATTTTCCCCTGAAAAGTGTGTTGTAAGAGCAAAAAATGAGACGGAAAGGAGGTGAGCATTTGGCACATTGAATAGCTGGTCAAAGCTGCGATCACTCTTTGCAGCACTTCAGGGTCTCTGGAAGCAACTCAATACCCCGAAAGTTATACAGCTTTTTATTCCTCACAAACCAAAGCTGCAGAAATAGCTGCTGTGCACTGAACACACATTGTGATTTAGTCTGGTTGCCACAGTGCAATATTTAAGTCAGGGTTTGCAAAACTACACGGCTTGCTATCAGTTGCTACAGCCCAACTACCAAGGAAGGGAAGTGACTGGGCAGCCCAAGAGCCCGAGAGGCACAAAATGACAGCAACTTCTGCTGCTGGAAGTCACACAGAGCTGTTGCTCTATCACTCCCACAGCAGTGACGTACGTCATACAAGGCTGAGCAGCGGTGTTCACCTGGAATTACTTTAGCTCATCTCTATACATTTTTGTAAGGATTCCATCCTGCCCTCTCCTTCCTCATTGAAAAGAAATGGGCATTTTAAAATTTGCCTTACAACTTTGCAATGCCCTTCCCAAGACTTGCTTTGGGAGGGACATGGGCACTACTCAACAGTGTCGCTGAAAGGCGTTGGGAAAGGGATGGTTCAGCTTTGCCCGGGAACTCCCACACTGTAGCTTCCTGTCTAACGGCCTTGCCCTCTGCTGCAGGGAGGCAAGTGAAGGGCAGCGCACAAATCTTGCCACTTCTCAAGGACAACAACTAACAGCCGCCAGCACATGCTGAATTGCTGCTATTTTTGTAAACAAAGTCCCTCCTCAAGCGCCAACCTGTGCTAGCCCCAACCATGTTTAAAAATAAACAAACAACAAAAAGCTCAGTGTGGCAATTCTGGCGATTAAAGGACAATTTTGCATAGCTTAAGTCATTTGAAGAGCCTCATTCATTTAACTGAAACGTTTGGGTGCATGAAAGCCAGAGAGCATCGCCTGCCACATTCACGAAGGCGAGGGAAAGCAAAGGTAGCAGTGGTAAGCACTTACCAGGTCGTACGCCGCCAGGACTTTTTTCTGCACATCGGGCACAGTCCCCAGAGGCTCTAGGTAAGGAAACGCATCCTTCATGCAGAGGGAAACGGAGGGTGCGTTGTCGCTGCCCACAAGCCGCGAGGACAGGGTCAGGATGCACTGCTTCAGGCTCGCGATGGGAGGCAGCCCGCACAGCTCCTTGACAGACACCATGGCATTCTGGGGGAAGAAGAAGAAAGACCTGAACACATCTTGCCACTCACCATTCGGTCCCTGCTGCCTGCCATCAGTGCCTGCCTGCTTCTCCCCCCTGATGTGGTGCAGTGCTACCCCACTGCCCGCCGTCCCTGGGCCCCCCATGGACCCCGGGGTGCCAGCACACACAGGACTTGCCAGCCAACCCCATTCTCCGCTCCCCAAGCCTACTGGCAGCTCCAGCTTTCCCCCAGGCCCAAGTATCCCAGCTGCCAGCTCTGCAGCTACTTTGCATTGCAAATCCAGCTCCGACAGGGACAAGCTCTGGTCCCCAGCATATTAAACCATCAGCCTGAAATGCTATTTCTCTTCCCAAATGTTCAGACTCCAATTGCTTTTGACGCTGTAATCGCCTCATTCTCCTGTCATTATCATCCTCCAGCAAGAACAAGTTCGACAGACCTCGTATTTCCCATGGGAAAGGCAAGCAGGAAAAAAACCCACTTTGTTTTCAGCCTTGCATTACCACATCATAAAGAAACACAAACACTCGTTCCCCTTCATAGGCCACATGTAAAAAAATCAATACTGGATATACAGGTCAAACCAAACTAACATGCCAGGATTTATTTAGTTATCAAGCCAGTGGATATATGGCTGACATGCCCTCATCATTTAGCTTCTTGAGTTGTACATTGAATAACCAAGATGCACAAAATTTGAGTAAGAGAGTATTATAACAACCCATATCTTGTAAATGTTCCCCCACACATCTCGATGAAAAAAGTCATCAGAAAATGCCCAACCAATTAATAAAGACTTTTTCTTATTAATCAAATAAATGTGGTTAAATCCAACGATTGTGTCTGTCTGAAGGATTCCCCAGAACAAGATGTTGTACTGAAATTTTGCTTGGAAGGCACATTAATGCTGTTTCTGAGTCAGATTCAGAGTATTTTCTTTTATATAGTTCACATATAGTGCCTGACCTAGACAGAAGGTGGAGTCAGCCCTTCAAACTAGTTACTTTCAAGGCCTGCAGGAAAGGAAAGGCTGGGAAGAGTTTCCCATTCTTAAAAACATGCTTAGACTATTCCTTTGGGAGTGATTTAAAACTTATGTCATTATGTAAACTTTTCCAGCTGCCAACATTTAATTTGCTTTAGACTCTGTCCAGAAAAGCAGGGTCAATGAAGTGCTATGCGTTTTTCTCGTGTTTTCAAAAAAGAAAAAATGACTTGTTTCTGTATCTTTACCAAGGAGATAGCTATGGCTGATTGCAATTATTTATTAAAGAAAACTCATTGTTTAATGCTACTCGGTTTTGTTTCTAGGCAGCGCCTGGACCTCTGAATTGAGCTGCCCCTTAATCAACCCGCAGAGTCGCCCCCGCCACAGAGGAGAGCACCGGGCAGGCTGGTTCTTGTTTGGCCTCGCTGCCACTTCACCTCCTGCCGACCACGAAAGGTCTAAGCCAGGCAGATGTGTGACGGTGCTGTGCACCTGGGCCCCCAACACGCCCAGCCATAGCGGGCTCTGGCTGCTCTCGGCACAGCATGGGCAGGCGGACGCGGTGCCAGGAGGCTGCCTGAGCCAAGACACAGCACCAGCGCCTGTGCCAGTGCTCAGCCAGCCGAGACAACACAGCTATTGAGGAAACTGCAATCCAAGTGGCATTCAGTGCCCACGTTGAACATCTGCAGCCCTCAGGCAAACAGTGGCAACAAGCGCTCAGGGAAACCTGCTGCTCTTTGCCCACTGGGCTCCTCTGGTGTAGACAAGACCTTAACGACACATCCACTGATTGTTTCTTACACTCACCCAGACAAACAAAATTAAAAGCAAAACCCTCACTCAGGAAAACAAAAGCTTGCTGACGTTTTCCAGGACCAGCGAGGACATGAAGTGTTTGAGACCTGAGGCCTGGGGACACAGACGTACCCTCAGTTCTGCTTTCTCAGAGAAAAACAACCAGTAAAGAGTTTGAAGAGCATATTGATTTTTAAAACATTTCTGCCTAATCCCACATTTGCTTGTTAGTTAACACCTGTAACTATCAGCCTTCCAATGTCCAGTTAAAGGCTGACGAAAGTTGTGGGTCTGAAGCTTCACCAGCTTCCACCAGCTTCAGCAAGCTTGCCCTACCAGCAGCTCACACCAGGACCTTTACTTTCACACTCAGGACACACCAACGGACATGACAAAAGTGTCATACCTGCATATTTTCTCTCATGTCAGTAGCCTCTCGCAGCGGATGCACTGCCAGCTTGAAGATGTCATCGATAGTCTTGAGACCGGTGTTCCTCAGCATAGTGTACTCCCTTGCTTTCTTTCCTATCCTCACCGAGAGGCTGCGTTTTTGGGCCTTCCCACCTCCACTTCGGTTGGTTATCGCAATGTGAACAAAGAGGGTAACATGCTCCATGATATCACCAACAAAAGACCGCAGCGGTATGTGCCTGTATCCGGGCTGCAAGCACTCCAGCGGGATGGTGTACTGCCCTATGAACTCATCCCCAATGTAGTCATCATCCAAAACAACAAAACGGATCATGGCCAGCTCTGGTAGATTGATCTGGAACTCAAAGCTTTCATCAAAAATGGGGTTATCACTGTTTTGCTGAACAGTTTTAGTTCTTTGTTCAGTGCAGTCTGCAGGAATCCCATGTATTTCTATGCAGACATAGGGGTCTATGACATCCCCTTTTGCACATGCACCCTTGGGCTTTGGAAAGTTCTGGCCACTGATTATTTTGACATGTAGGACTTGGGGAGAGACCCCCGGAACAATGCCCTTTGTATTTGCGCTGAAGTAAGACACTTCATCACGCATCACCGAAGGCCTGAGAACGTACCCGCATCCCCCGTTCTGTAGAAACCAGCCAGTGTGTAGGTCCATCATGGGCCCCGGAGTCTGATAGTTCATTGCCACTATCTGGCAACCACAATTCCAAAAATCTTGAGGATTTAAGTTACTAGAGTCTATCCTCATAGCACTCGGGTACACCCTGGACAGAAACTTTTTGTTGTAGTTGACAAAATCTTCAGGGTATTCATTTGCAATCCGACTGGCTTCTGCCTCGCTGAAGGAGCACATTTCCCAATAATTTTGAGCTTTCATGGATGTCTCAAAGTCTTTGTATTGGACAGATTTGCATAAGGACACCAAGTCGGACAATTCCCTGCAGAGCCAGATCAGCTTCGGTTCCCTTGAGAAGTCTTCTGACAGTCTCCGGGATATTTCAGCCTCTTCATCTTCATCTGTGACTTCTCCTTCTAATATATCCTGGTCGCAGGGCAGCTTCTTCCCCTTCACAATGATCTTCATTTTCAGTTTCTCAGGTGATGGGAGGTAGACTTCTGAGGATAAAGGTGCCTCTGTGTAGAGTTTGTTTCCAAAGATCCTTTTCATGTGTTGTACCACTACCTTCTGCTGTTGTACTGAGCAGTGGTTCCCCAAGCAGAGAATAAGGGGGTATTCTGAAGCAAAGAAGGCCAATTTGTTTATTACCTCAATAACATTTCGAAAGGCAAGTGGCGATGTCATGTTGTTACGGTTACAAATAATGGGTTCATTATCTGGACCATCACAGACATCTAGTTCAATACTCCGACAACTCATCTTTAAAGCTCTGACATAACCATTGATATCAGCTGGCCCTCTGAGCTGGTCTTCTATTAGGTACGTATTGTGGGATGCATTGATGTAGTAATGTGACAAAGGTTGTGTCATATCTTGGACAATTTTTTTGTGCTCTGGGTCAAAAATATCACATTCTGGGGACAACAAGTATTGAGTAAATCCATCGATTGCAAGAAAACCTTTCAACCGCCCTTCTTGAGAAAGCTCATACCTGCGTATAATATCTAGACACATTTCTTCTGTTATGTGGGTCACTCCTTGCTCAGCCTCTAAAAACAGCATGAGGTCATTGGCATCTAGATACTCTTTGTTTTTAGATATCTGCACAAGCAAGAAATAAACTTCAGGTCTTGTGCAAAGTTCACTGAATGCTTCACAAAATTCCTCTTTTGTTACTCGTGTTGTCAGTTTCTCTTTGCTCTTCTGGATTTCCTTGAATTTTAATCTAATCTTTGATTCCTTTAAGGTGGGATTAAGTTTCTTTATTAGCTCCACAGACGTGTCTTCTAACATTATGCCATTACCATCAACGTCTGCTGCTTCGAATACAGTTTTTAACCAGGCAAACCGTGGGGTATTATGGCTGCTTTCCATCAAATCCAAGGGTTGTTTGCTACGAGAAACCAAGTACCTTAATCCTGATACCCAAATATTGGCCACATCTGCTGAATTGGCAACCAAGTCAAGGGACTCATAGTTCTCACCATGAATTACTGACAATGCACAGTCCTCAGAAATCTGGTCTGCAAGTCCATTATTTCTGAACGTTTCTGTGTTCTTCCCTAGTCTGATTTCCTTTATAGCAGAAATATCAAGCTTGGCTTTCTCAAGGTCCTTCTTGGAAGGCTCCCAACGAAGAGCCTGCAGGTCAGGATCCAGAGTAAAAAAACGGTTATAAATCCGGGAATTTGGACGAACTTTCTTCAGTTCACACCCAGCCTGCATAAAGCTGATACAGTCACTGGCGCTGCTTATTTTTTTCTCTGATGGCATGCTGCTGAAGGACACTGTTTTCTTTCGTCCACATTTTTGATTTGAAGGATCCTGTGGAATAATTACATAAAAAAAAAAAAAAAAAAAAAGAAGAGTAAGTTTTCTTTGGCCTTTCCACAAGTGCATAAATAATAGAAAAAATATGTTTATGTAAAGATAATTCACGTTCTTCTGAACCTCAAAACACAACATATTATCCCTTCCCACAATTCAGTTCCCTACTGAGCTATAAAACATACTGAGCTATACAGCAACTTGATTGATTGCAGCATTAGAGATACCAAGTTTTCATGAGTGACATTTGCAGCTATTAAACTGCCTTCCAGATCTCAGCACCTTGCTACAGCTGTGAGGAGGTGGTATCTGGTTGTCTCACGCACATCTTCAAGACAATTGTATACGGGAAGAGGGGTTTCATGGGAAGCTCCAGCACCTGGCTAAGGTCTGTGCAACCAGAAGTGGGGTGGATCTCACCAAGATTTAAGAGATCTCATGAATAAAGGAGAAATTTTGGGATAAAAAGGCATGAGAAAAGAGTCTCAGCCTATGTGGGAGGAGAAGGGGAAGAAGACTCCAAAGCAGTGCTGGGAGGAGAGCCTGGGATGGGTCAGCATGCCTGTGGGGCACACGTGACAGCTTGGTGCTCCGCAGATGAGCGTCCTGCCTCAATTCTGCCTCTTTTCTGCAACCTTGGATGCCTCAAGCAAAACTAAAACAAAACCAAACAACAGTCATGAGTCAGACCCCTGAGATACACACCCAGGAGAGTCTGGGCTTTCTTATTTGTATGTTTTAGTGTCCTTTGCCAAAGGACATTCTCACTAGGCTGAGGAGCCCATCTCTGCTGCATGCACAACTACACGGCTCTAATGGCTACTCTCGTGGGAGCCCCACATACCCCTCTGCTCAGCCCTAACCTACTTCACACTCTCTTGTCTCCCCATTTGCTTTGAAAAGTAGCTATTCTGGTCATTTCTGTGTACCAAAACCACAAAATGCTGTAGGAAAATGGATAACCAGACAAGAAATCCAAAGCCTTTTTCTCTAGGGCATATATTCTAACTCTTCTTGAGAAGACACTTAGCCAGAGCCAGACACGTGTGACTGTCTTTTCAATATCAACTACCTACTTGCTGCTGGATTTAAACCCAGATGCCTGCAAAGCTTTCTGTAATCTTAGTGCAGCAACTAAATTTAAATCTTTCCCCACATATTATCAATTCAAAACATTTCACTATAATTATAAACTGCTAATCATTCTTTTTTATCTGCGTGATTTCCATCTCCTCCATTAGTATATAAACTATCCAACAGCTACCAAAAATATTTTTAAAATATCATTCAAGGCTGTAATTAATAGTGAAACACTTGTTAATGCTTTCCCTCCTATTTCCCTAGCCACCCGCAATACTTTCCCAGTTCTCTGCCTTCTGCTGTCAAAGGGACTTCTGCTGTCTGGATTTCGAGTAGAAGAGGGGTCCCAAGGTGAGAAAATTTTGTTGCTGGGTGTAGGCACACAGCCCTCCACCACGCTGCCCTAAGGCCCAGCCATGAGAGCTGCACCAGGGACCAGCTTCCCAACTCCCCAGGGGACCTGCTTTGAGACACCAAAACCCCTGACTCCCAAACCCTTTGCAGCCTGGACTATCCTCCCCCACCCCAGGAGCTGGCTCCCTGCAGCTCCCATTTATCTGCTGTGTCATTTACTCTTCCTCAAGTCATACTGCCCTGCAAATCCTAAATGCAACCCCTGCTCTAGCAGTGCCCTCCATCCGCCCATCACTGTCTTTCTGCTGCCCCGCGCTGTTCGTGCCTGAGCAGGACCCCATGTCGCTCTCCCAGCCACAGAGCGTCAGTCTTGGTGCTTGTAAGAACATCTCTGCTCATTGTCTGCATCTCTGTATAGATACTTTCAGGAAATCAGTCAGTATAAGTGTTTCTACAAAATTGCTTATTGTCATTCACTCACTTCATTCAACAACATCTGAAATATTTTCTAAGCCCCAGCGCCTCAACAACTGGACTTAAAGGTATGGGATCTGCTAGGGACAATATCAAAACCTCTAAACTTCTTATGCTAAAGATTTGTCATTAGACTGATAGAGCAACTTCCACTGACAAGAAGAGTTACTCCAGCCATTTATTGTAGTACTTATGAGAATTGGTCTTGAAAAGTAGGAAGAAAGTGAATGAAGCGAGTGCCTTCGCTCAGCTACTTTTTAAATTACAGTTTTCTGCTAAAACACTCTTCCTGCATTAACATACTATATTTTAATATGCAGCTATGGCCATGAAAATCTTCAAGCAATAGACGCTAATGAATACAAACGAATGCAGCCGATTACCCTGCGGGTTCTAGAAGAGCCTTTTCTTTCTTTTTTTTTTAGGTTTACAGGAGCAATATTTAGATTTAAGACTGATGATTAATTAAGATTATTTTTCTCATATATGGAGATGTATTAATGACCTTTGAATCCTCAGTGATTCATTCCTTGACAGAGAGTGGTTCCTCAGGGCCAGACCTGGAAAACTCATCAGAGCAGCATGACTGATTTAGCTACAGGTCTGCCATTTTGTTTTTGCCAGAGAGGCGGAAATTGTTATGTGACTACTTTTTTTCTGCAGAAAAATAAAAGCCATTTATTTTTAGTTCCAAGATACCTGTGCTTTTTGATGAAAATAAGCCACAGAATTTATCAGCTATTTTTCCGCTATTAAGGTGAGAAAAAACTAATTAGCCTTGTGGAGAATCAACAAAAGTTGCCTTCTAACATTCAGTCTTAACCTCTCAGGGATTTGGATGGAATTAGATTACCAGGTTTCATACTTGGTCGTATGTAAGGAACATCAGAATTGTACAACAGCTGTTCTTCATCTCTGAGTAGGACTTCCCCATACTTTTTAATCAGTTGAATAGAATTCAAGTCTAATACACAGACTAATTGCCTAAAATGAACAAGATTTGAGTATTATTGTCATTAATAGGGTTATTTTAACTGAAACTAACTATCTCCTGCAAAAATGCAATTGCTAACTGAGCTTATTACTGCGTCAGCTATTCCCCTCTTGTTCTCTACAGAATAGGAACAAACTCAGTCTTTCAAAGTGAGACCTGCTAATTTAGATTTAATGAGACAGTTTCCATCCATAATTATTAAGAAGTTATTTATTTTAGTGTTGCAAAAACTCAGAATGTGTTTCTGTAAGCTCAAATGCTGTCTTCTCAGCCTGGCAAACCAGGCACTCGCCTGTGTTCTGCCACATTCACATCGCTTGAACAAGCATCTCCAGATCCTGACACCAGGTTTTAGCCAGGCCACAGAGCTCCAGGTCCAAGGGACCACCCTGGGGAGCAGCGAGTTTTTTTCTTCAAGAAGTGTCCTCCCTCCGCTGGGCTCCACTCACCTCAGATCCTGGAGAAGACAATTTAAATTCACTTTGCCTCCCCGTTGATCTTATGCTGAGCTTAGTTCAACTGAGTCTACAGACTTCGGTTCCTAATTTTAGTTTAGCTATTGTCTGTCTTTCATTCTCTACCTTATTCCAATTTCTACATGTTGCTCTTCTAAGGCAAGACATCCAGCTAAGAATACTTCTGTGCTGCAGTGTCTATAGTGGCTAAATTCTGGTTCTGTTTTACCTTTCACGAGAGACTATGAACTGGAACAAGTGCAGCCACCTGGAAAACTAAAAGCTGCCAACATCTTCTGTGAATAAATAGCAAACCTGCTCTTTTGTGCTACCTGCCAAAAATATTCACACTGCAAATTATCAAAAACCCTCCCTCTCTACAGTACTCACCCACACAAGAGCACTTGTTCCCCTTCATTAACCAAAGCACGAGATGGGCCCCTGAATCTTGGAGGTAAAAAAAAATAAAATCTGTCTTTCTGCAAGATGCTAAGTCCATCAAAAATGATCTTACCACATATTTACTGGCCTAGGACTGCTCTTTATTCTCAGTTGTTGAACTGATGACACTGAATTTACTGTGGCAATGAAAGAAGGGAAGGAAAGGACAACATTTGCCAAAAAACAAATCTACATCAGTGTGAAAACAAGCAACTACCTTGTAGATTTTCCACCCTAGGACCTTCTCTACCAGAGATAACAAACACTGTTATTGGAAACAAACACAACCAGTTTCTATGCAATGTAGATGTACCAAAAGAAAAATTCCACCTATATGGGAAACTTTGTGCTTTCCAAGGCAAGACGCTTCTTTCAAAGTGGCTCAAACTTTGGTTTCCCTTGGTTCTTCGGACACCCCATACAAGGTGACCAGACTGGCTGACAACATCTCCCACTCCTGAGCCTGCATAATAGCCATTACGCTAAAATACCTCAAGACCTCAACCATGGGACCACTCCAGCGTGTGCTTAGCTTTCAGTGTAGACACAGCTGCTCTGAAATCAGTTAGCACCAAGGAGACATATTCGAGTTCTGGGCCTGACTGCATCCTAACATCGCAAACAATGGTTTTCTAAAGGAAGGATTCAGAGCTCCAGTCTAAGCACGCTCCCAAAATAGGAGAAGCTCTCCTGTTGAACACATCATCCTCGTCAGAGGGACTGAATGTGTAAACAGTGGGATCACTAAGCCATAAGCAGTTGTGGGAAAACTCCACCCCATCCACCCTGACCTTTGACCACTCAATCTTCTGCTGTTTAAATCAAAGAACTAACAGAAATAAATATGTGGGATTAAAAAAATATGAATAAACATGCTCTCCGCCTCATCCCACCCTCTTTGTCAAAACTATAGGATGTAAGTTGTTGGGCTGAAGTTAAGAAACAGGGCAGTAATAAGAGCTGTATAGCAACCCTGCACAAGGAAGTGAAGCTCATAAATTATTATTTGTCTGAAATTAAGTTACCTGGAGGGCCTCTAAAGCATCGGAGGCCTTCCAGGGTCTGCTAAGGAGGATGAGAAGGGCAAAAAGCATCACTGACCTGAAGACATCAAAAGCCCTTAAAGAGCTGCAGGGCTTATGTGAAAGGATGTGAAAATTAGTAATGATGCTAAGAGCTAAACTTGTTAAGTGTGGCTAACAGCCATTTCCCCAAAAACCAATTCACATTTTCACCAGTATCACCATTGCTAAAAGAGAAGCTTTATTCTGATCTTTGCCACTTCCTACGAATGTAGTGCTAAGAAATCAATAACAGACAGCTTAGTCTATCCTCACAAATAGATTGTGATTAATGCTATATCCCAAAAGCTATCTGCTCTGGAAACTCCACAGGATCCATTTAAATGATTACCTGATTTTTTTTTTTTTCCCCAGGAGAAACTAATTAGATCTACAGAGCAGGTTCTTTTAAAAGCAAAAAGAGTGCCATAGTGTAAGGATAATAATTTTGATCTTTTGGGATGCTTCTAGATATTTCAGTTATATACAGAGAGAATCCCAGTCCCCCAAAATCTTAAAGCTTTACAGTATTTGTGATGGGAAAAACATACCTTTAAATGTTAAACAAAGAAGTTGGTGAGTCCCTAGTGGCACTCAAAATACCACGTAACAGGTTGACAAATGATGGTGTAATTTTTCTATAATGAAGTCAGTCAGAGCAGGGAAGGTTTACATAAACTATGCAAGAGAACACAGGAAGTCAGTGTTGGGGCCAGAGGTGCAACCAGATCTCAAGCACACGTGAGGTTTAGTCCATCTGATCAGAGATGGGACGCAAAGCTTGAACCCACAGTACCGGCACGTAATTACTACAGGTAGCAATGACCCCTGGAAACTGGTATTCATTACTAGGACACAAAGATTTCTTCTGTGAATCTCGCCACATCCTGGCCATCCTCAGAGAGCATCCCAGGATTGCCCACTTTGCAGATTGTATCGGTTCTCCTCACAGCCTCTGCTACCACAACAAATTAATGAGCTGAACTCCCTCTAATCTTTCTTGGCAAGGCCCGTAGGAGGTAAGCATCAGACATCCACTGTGACAATTCACAGGACAACAAAGAAAAGGTTACCTACTCAAAATTCACCTGGGCTGACTACAAAGCTGCCACCTTTGCACAGGGGCTGAACCACCAACCAACCACATCGCTGGCGCAGGCAGCCACAGGGGTGCTGCCAGCCACACTTGGGCTAGCCACACATCTCAACAGATTGTGAAAGCAGATGTTAATGCTACCTCGGCAGCCTCTTCAAGGCAAAATTCCTGCTAATTCAGTGATTTGAGCACATGTGGAATAAAGACTCGATCCAAAGTTTAACACACACGCTCTTAAAAGCTGAGATACATATGTAATGGAATAAACAGAAAATTTAAGACAGACTAAAAATATGACATGGACAGATACATGAGAAATAGCTTCAGAACTCAGTGTCCAATAATTTTCCAAATACTAAAATAGTCACGCTGGCATGTCTGCAAATCCAGCTAGTTGTCTCTAACTAGCTGTTTAGCTCAAGCTCAAGCTCCACACAGAAGCCTAAGCACTACCATCATTCATGAGAAAGCAATGACTAAGGGATCTCAGACACAGGGAAAAGAAAAGTGTCGTGGGGAACAGTAATACCAGCATTTACAGCGGGCTTTTCTCAAGTCCCCAAGATTACCCAGACACTGGGTACGGGTAGTAGACTCTCACCAAGACCTATAATAATGACTTCACAGTCAGCTTCTCATTGAAAGGGGAGGAAATGTCATCCTGCTAAATGGGCACCCCAAGGGCATGAAAAGAAAGTGAAGACAATAGCTTAACTATTCTGGGATGCCCAATAGTGCCTGCTGGAGAAGTTCAACAGAAGGCAAGATTATAACGGCTTTTTTTTTTTTTTTTTT
>NW_009260410.1:1929806-1944428 GCF_000687185.1 Egretta garzetta
TTTCCCTCCATTACTAAAAATCCCTTTCAAATACTGAACTGTAGGCTGGAAAGAGATAGAGAAGAATATATGGAGGAGATCTTTGAGGAAAACATCTGAACCAAAATTATTTGCTGTTCAAGCAATGATTTGTTGTGTGTTTGCTTTTTTTTCTTCTCTCTTCTTTTTTTCTAATCACTAGCATGGCCAAATTTATTCAATTTTACCTTGAAGAAAAGTTACCTTTGCTGTTTAAATGACAAATGAGAGCAAAAGAAAAAAGCAGCAGCACATAAAGACTCCATCTGGAAACACTTTTTGGAAATGAAATCCACACAATGCAAGAAGGGTTTATTTTCTGGCATGGTACAACACTGAAGTTACTACTTCAACCTGTTTGTATAATTAAGGCCCACGAAGCCAAAGTCATGAACCAGAACAACTTTTCAATGCCTGCAAGGAGGCTACCACTTCACGGCTCCTTCTGCCATTGCTGTTCCCGAGGTTTTCTCTTTATGCTTCATCATCCAACCAGTTTCCACAAGGACATCCCTTAAATAAAGGTGCAAGTACCTATCCCTTTATGTATTAAGCAACAACCTACGGTGAGAAATAAATTTGTGCATGACATTTCAATACATACACACGGTGCCTCTGTAAAACCCTATGGAAGACCCCACCTGATGCATAAGATTTTTCATGTTTCCTCTTCATCTTCCCTGTGGAACAAAACCTTCACTTATGACACCCCAAGTGCCAGACCTACTTCCAGTTGGGAGGAGGCTTTTAGTTTGGAAGGGACTGACATAGCCCACTGGGTGTAAGGTCTCCAACCACTGCCACTCCCAACCGCTCCGTTATTTCCAAGTATTCGGGTTGCTTGCAGGATGTAATGCTTACGAGTCTCTGAGGGCACCTTGGACATGGATAAAATTTATCCCCATGCTCTAAGGGAATATAAACCTGAGAAAGGTCTTCAAGCAGAAGCAGTAACAGCAAGCCCTGGGAAAATGAGATCTTGGCTGCAGCATTCCCAGGAGAGCTCCATCGTACAAACCCTCATTCTTTTACACAGCCTCCTTTGAATGCATCTGAGGCAAAAATTAAAAGGAGTGCCTACTTAAAGTAGCTAACCCTACAGCAATCACAGACCTGCCTCCACAGCTCCTCCCTCCATGCAAAGCAGACCCCAACCCCACCTGCAGGTAAGCAAGCTGTATGGAGCAGTCTGTACCAAGCCCAATAGACCTGGTTCAGACCAGGGAGGAGAGCACCAAGAGTAACTGGTGGAGTTCAGGCAACATGAACTTCCCTCATTTATACATACATAAAACTTCTGGATTGATTTCAGGTTTACAAAGGTGACTGCAGAGATGGAGCCTTGTACTGTCCACAGTATCACGGTAGAAAGAGCTACATCTGAAGAACATGGCCAGACGCCCCACAGAAGGGACAGACGGGAAGCCATGCTCCTGGCAATGGCCGAGGCAGCGTCATTTAACAAATTGCACCAGAGAGAGAGCCCTGCTCTGAGGGACATTTGTAGAACTGAGTAAGAGGATGTTCCCGAAAGCTTAGTGAAACTTACTCTGGTGACGGCTTCGTGGTGCCGCACTGCAGGGAATGTGAATCCCATTCATTAGTGTACCCAGGTAACCTAAACGAGCAGCTGGGTTATTCCTCCTGCAGGCATGATAAACAGTGTAAATATGCAGCCCTTGCATTTAAAAAATACACATCCACTCTTCATACAGACATGGAGCAAAGGCATGGCAAGTCATGGGGCATGTAACCAGCCTGAACCTGCATCAGAAACAATGAAGATCCACGATCAAGAGCCAGAAAACACCAAAGATCCGGTGTCTCAGCATCTTCCCAACAGCTCTGAGTGCCGTGACGAGGAGGACTCTAAAATATTGCTAGCAAACACTGTGCAGGCTCACAGAGTTACAGCATTACCCTGACATAAGGGCTGCCATGGCCCCAGGGAACAGGAAAATGAGCACTGCAGTATCTATACATCTCAGTACAGCATTAATGTTCATCTCCTTTGCTAGTCAGAGATATGATAGCTCCACAGAAAGTGCAGAGGACACTGCCACAGTGTCCTTCCAAAACACAGAGAGTGGAGCAACTTCCCACTAGCCATAGTTGAAAGAGGATTTAGAAGCTGCTCTGTACAGTAGCACGGGGTGGGATGCAGTCACACCTAGAGCTGTGAGCTAATATGGAGGTACCTTACCCAGCTTCAGGTTCCTGACCCACAGTCCCACTAGCAGGGAAGCCACAGCTTGCTGTGCATGCTGCCATGGCCGCCCTCCTCATAGCGCCCAAGTCCGGGTGTGATTGCACAGGCTGCATTCCCTGTGCAGGCTAAGCCGCGGCAGTAACCCCAGCGATCCACAGGGCTCAGAGAGTGCTAGCATTCAAGCAAGAAAGCACCCATATGCCTCGAAGCCCTTGAAACTAGAGAAGATGGGCTTCTTATTTCCACGTCACCTGGACACCTGGGAGAAGAGCATCATGCACAACATCCCGCAATGCAAAAACCCAAATGCGAACACAACGTGCTATGCGCACACCTTCCTGTGGGCTTTTACCTGCAAAGATTCTGTTTATTTCTGCATCTCTTCGAAAAAACATATGCCTTTAGTATTTTGAAGAAATTAGTTATACAGACACGGACATTAAATCAGAGCAAGACCTTCTCTGCACCCTTTGTTCACAGGGAATAAAAACCATAACAACAAATAACTAAAATTAAGGATTTTGACTCAGAGGGAATTGCAAGAATTTGACCTAGCTGAACTTGGAAGATTTTTTTTTTTATTATTTTAAAGAGACCTCCATCACATCTGTGGGAAGTCCTCCTTAAAACCTGACAGAAGAGGATGGCCTGTAGGTAAAACATCTAAACTTTCTTCAGTTGTTCCATGGAAAACACTACCTGAGCCAAACAAGCCAGAAAGAAGGTTATGCTGGTTTAAATATCTCTTAAACAGGAAAGAAAAACAGCTACAAGAATACATTACAAACTGAAAATAAGAGAAGTTGTTGGCATGGGTTATAAAGTAAGATAAGGAAAATTAGGAAATTAGTAAAGGAAGAAAACAGACAAAGGAGAAAACAGCAACCAGAGTAATTGATACAAGCAGGAGAAGGGCTTTGGTGGAAATTACAGCAGGGAAGGTCCAAACAGTTTGTTTGAAAATATTAGGAAGAGGCTGAATCGCACCAGAAGTCCATCACTGAGTGGGAACTCTGGTGGTGTCAATGGTACAAAAGAGCACTAAATGACAGTAAGAGAGTTCCAGTAGTACATCAGGAGGAAAAGCCAAATAAGTTTAAAAAATCTTGGCTAAGGAAAAACTTGCCCCACTGGTACTCCCCTTCATTACACCTCTGAATGCTGGATTTGCAGCATTATCTGTGAGTGCGTATTTTTCATTATCAAAATAATGCAAGAGCTGGAAAAAGATTTGATTAAGAAAGAATAAAAAGATGATTAGCATTAACTATTTCCAACATTACGGAAAACAGAGCTTGTCAGACTAACCTGATAACTCTTTTATGAGATTAAAAGTTTGGTTGATACACATAATAAAGTCATTGTAATATATTCTGTAATATATTATGGTTTCTGCAATGCATTTGACTTGGTACTGAGTGACATTTTGATTAAGAAGATATAGCAATAAAAATAAACTCAGACAACACTAAATGGATTGAACATGAGATAAATGATATGCCTCAAAAGCAACAGTAAATGCGAAACACTCATCATGCAGATATGCTTCAAACGGGATCCTGCATGGACCCGTTCTTAGCCCAATGCTGTTTAGCATTTTTAGAGTGACCTGGAAGAAAGCATGAAATCAGGAATTTCACATGGGAGTCTGGAGATCATAGAATCATAGAATCTTAGAATGTTTTGGGTTGGAAGGGACCCCTAGAGGTCATTTAGTCCAACCCCCCTGCAGTGAGCAGGGACACCGCTAACTAGATCAGGTTGCTCAGAGCCCCATCCAACCCGGCCTTGAATGTTTCCAGGGATGGGGCCTCCACTACCTCTCTGGGCAACCCATTCCAGTGTCTCACTACCCCCATTGTAAAGAATTTCTTCCTTATATCCAGTCTAAACCTACCCTGCTTCAGTTTAAAACCATTAACGCTTGTCCTGTCACAGCTGGCCCTACTAAAAAGATTTTCCCCATCTTTCCTATAGGCTCCCTTTAGGTACTGAAAGGCCACAATCAGGTCTCCCTGCAGCCTTCTCTTCTCCAGGCTGAACAAGCCCAACTCTCTCAGCCTGTCCTCATAGGAGAGGTGCTCCAGCCCTCAGATCATTTTAGTAGCCCTCCTCTGGACCTGCTCCAACAGTTCCATGTCCTTCTTGTGCTGAGGGCTCCAGAGCTGGACGCAGTACTCCAGGTGAGGTCTCAGCAGAGCAGAGTAGAGGGGCAGAATCACCTCCCTCGACCTGCTGGCCACGCTTCTCTTGATGCAGCCGAGGGTACGGTTGGCCTTCTGATGATACAAAGCCAAGATCTGAACAGCAATGAATAATAAAAAATATAGCTCAGAGATCAAAAGTCAAAAGACTGCTTGACAAACCATGCATTAAAAAAAAAAAAAAAGCATGTTCCAATAAGGACCAAAATATGAGGTCAATAATCTAGAAACACAAGGGGCAGGCCTTATTTACAGGACTGTGATCCAGGAAACATTAATTTCAGAAAAACCCCTCAACTCCATCATCACAGATGATCAGCACTGAATGTAACAAAAAGATTGCAATGGAATATTTGGTTGTATAAACATAATAACTGCTAGGGATAGAGAAGTTCTAATATCTTTGTATTTGCCCATCATGTGATACCCTCAGTTTAGAAATTACCTTGAAAACTGGAGGGAGTTCACAAAAGCCACAAGAATCAGAATCATTTTGGAAAACCCATTTGAGTAAGAGATTCCAGATTCTTTTACTTTCAATACACATATAGTCCGGTCACAAGCAATTGCAGAAGCCCAAATTTATATAACGAATAACTTTAAAGGACTCTTCTTATGCCCTAAAATAAAGTAATATCTGTGCACTTTTGTTCAGAATGTAATGGTTCCAGCTCAGTAGTTAAATTAAATAGTGAATCAATGTGTTTTAAGAAGTCTTTCAAATTAAGTTTCCTTATTGACCCTGTAGAAACTCAAGATGTAGACTGTCATTATCACAGATTATAGATGATTAAATAAAGATCAGTACTGTCATGGGATACATCCTTTCAATACCTAGAAGTTTACACATTCAAAGAAAAACTAAAACTTAAAAAAAGCACAAAACCAAAACCCAGCGAAAAACCCCACCCCAACACCTACAGTGAGGACAGCTGATAAAGGTCACAACTGCCAAGGCTAGCAGGAGAGTCTCCATCACTAAAAAGGCATTCATCAGCACCAGACTCCTTCCAAAAGGATGCCACATGAGATCAAGTGTGATTTCTTTTAAGTCCTATATAATGGAGAGCAGACCAGAGTCCAGCAGTATCTTCTTTTGCCTAGTTATTTAGGTATTAGCTCAAAATTTCAATCCCGTATTTTTCCAGAGAAAACCGCTGAACGCGAGTATGCCATCTGGTATCATGGCACTGTAGGTTATGAGGCACAGGGAGCCCAAAATAGGATGACCAATTTAATTTCATTCTGAATCTTACAACGATCCTCCAGGAATAAAATGTGTAATCCAATAAGCCACCCCAATCTCCACAGTCTAATCACATTATTTTAAGCCCTTTTTAATCAACTTAAATTATTTCTTCATTAATCACATTTATGCTGATTCAAATCAACCCCAATCCTTAAATTTAGCAATGAAGTTACAAAAATTAATAGAATAATGTAATCGAGCTTTTTTCACAGGAATTTTTTTTAAAATTCTGATTGTCATTCATAACTGAATTATTAAATAGGTTGAGATAGAATATGAACTATGGGCGCAAGCTACTAGCGCTGTTTTAGCTGGTCTATAACGCACTTGGGGGGTGAAATTTTGCCTCGAGTGTGCTGTCTAAAGGCCCCAGCTTTTTGTAAGAGAGAAAAGCAACTTTCGGCATACCCAACGAATGCATTAGCTCTGCCGAGGAAATTGTTTATCAATTTAGGAAAGCGTCCTTGAGGTGTAGGAGTTTGTACAGCTGGTGTGCAGGCTCTCCGCAGGGGAACATGTGCCACCTCCATGGGAACCCACGAGACAGAATCCCTGTGGCAGCCCCAGTGCTCCCCAGCTCACCCAGCATGGGTGGGTGGGCAGTCCTGAGTTGTCCTGTTTGTGCTTTACTATCCCTGATCAATAAGCTTAATCACAAAACCAGGTTTAGAGAACTTTCTGATTGCTCCTCTACAAAGCACGCATATGGGTATCGAGGCGCGTCTCTATGTATACACACACACACACACAAATTTCTGAAGTATTTTACTCCCATCGACAGCTTTTTAGCTTTGCAAGTATGTGCACAGTGCATACAATATATCCACCTTCAACATCCGTAGGCTGAAAAGCTAGGTTGCGGGTATAAATTACGCCTGCTGACATAAGAGCAGGCAAGCAAGACATGGCAAGTCAGGCCATGAAACATGCCACTACAGTGACAGAGGAGTTGACAGGGCTAAAACCAACATACAAGTGAAACAACAATTTCAGTGGTCTCCTTAGCGACAGTATAACAAATTAAACATCTCCCTTAAAAGCAAAGCACAGATTTCCCCAATAATACAGAGGAAATAAGTCCTCAGGAGACAGCTGTGGTAACATCATTAGATCATATTATGTGAATCTAATAAGTAGGCGTATTCTAAATTTTTACCAATGCAGATGCTGAATGTTTGCATTACTCATCAAAATCAGGAGTAAATGATGCAGGTTGCAAGTGCTTTGATAAGCCTTCACAGCTAACCATAGCATTGTAAACATCCAATTTATTTAAAGAATAACTGATTTGCTATGGTGATGCATTATAACTTTTATCACATTTCTTCAAAACTATCCACCTTCAAGGGCAGAGCTCTCCTACTTCCAGGAGCTCAAGCACTAGGGAGAGAAAAATTGGCTTTTTTTTTTTTTTTAAAATAAATACAGGACTGCAATTGTAATGTAATTTTATTCTGGTCATATATTTTGTTAAATAATTATGATTCCTTTTTCTCACAAGTAAATTAGCTGCATGCCTGAATATTATGGTCCCTTGGGTTTGACACAGTGCATGCATTTTTACTGGTTAAGTATACCACCAACCTGGCATAATTGCTTCCATCCAGCTAATATTTAAACATGAATTAGTGGCTCTAGGGGTACTAAAAAAAATCTAACCACAGTTCAATTATACTGTAACTGCAACGTAACTTAGTACTTCATGAGAAGAAAGTAACATCTCAAATCTCCAACAGTCCTGTATGCTTGCAGCGTTTAGAAAACGTTGAGCAAGAAGAAAAATATTGGGTGTGCTACTACAAAAGTGGGAATTGCCCTGGCTTCTAGTTCTGCTCACGACCCCAGGAAGACCCCTTAGGAAACGCTATCTGCTCCAGATTTGGACTCACAATTTCCATAAGACTCAAAAATGTTTCTGAAGCAGAAAGCTTGGTACCTTTGGGGAGAAGGGTGTCTCTGCCGGGGTCTCCGTCCTTCCCAGCATCGCACCACAATGCAAGCACCAGTCAGTTCTGCTTTCATGTATAAGCTTCAAGGCTTACAGCCAAACAACACCAGCATAGAAGAACTGCACTCCTGTGTCTTAACACACCCAGCTTAATATTGCAGATGTTACATGGATTTTATTAAACAGGAGGTCACCTGTTGAAGGTAAGCCAGGTTTTATCCCCGAGCACTGTGGCATCCCTCCAGCTGCTGGAAGGACTCACATCCACACCAGATGACTGATTGCTCCCTGCAGTGCCTGGGGGAAGCTGGGTGCATTGGATGGGGAACCACAAAAGGAGAGGTGTTGGGCAGGAGCTTCTTAACGTATCTGAAGAGAAAAGGCAGGATATGAATTAAGTCCCACCTTTCTTCAGGTGTTTGCTCCACTACTATGGATACAAGGAGAAATCTTCCACCCAGAATCAGAGCCCAACTTCACACCAATTTGATGCCTAAACATTTCTTTCAAAGACAAGCAAAGGGTCATCTCCTCCGCCAAAAGACTGAAGTGACAGCAAAACCTTTCTTGCAAAGACTCTGTGGTTGACACCCAGGCTGCAGGGGAGTCGGGTTTATTTCTGCTCAAGAGCATGTTAAATCCCTGAAAGCGAGGCCTGATTCACCAACTTTGACATACTCTGTAAGGACAGCTCTTTAATTCCTTCTGGGTGATGCTGTGTCCCTTGTTTGGAGGTGTGAAACAGGCACTGTGGCACACACAGGGTAAGGACAGGTCCCCACCATAGCAGCCGAGCCCCTGCTCCTCACAGCCCCCACCACCAAGGATCACCTTCTCCAAGCAGCTGCCATCACCGCTTGACTTTGGTCACACTGAGGACAAGTACCCCCAATTTGCACTCACCCCCCTGCCCTCACAGCTGGCCTGGCACACCCGTCTCCAGCCCTGGTGTGCACTGCAGGAGCCCAGGGACAGCCGCAGGAGCACCCCTTGCCTGGGGGTGATATGCATGGCAGGAAAGGGGGCATTTAGCAGCAGGGACGGGAGCAGCTGGGCCAGTGGTTTTGGGAAGCTTCTTGGTTTGGGAGGTTCAAGTTTTGTACCTGCCTTCTTCAGGATGGGAAGGCACAGGCCCCAAGCTTCCCTTATCATCTTGCACAGTTGCCATTCACACCAACAGGCACGCTCCCCAGAGCGATTCGAGAAGGATCTAAAAGATATCTGTTAAATACCAGCAGTGTTTCATTTTGCAAGCATGCACAGACGATGGCAGGAGTGTGGCGTAAGTGAGCTATGGCTCAAAAAGTCAGGACAAAAATTTGTGACTTATAATTATGCTGCAGAGAATTAAGCAAAAGCCACGCCTGCCAAGCAAACGTGACACTTTCTACATTACTACAGAGTCACAGCAAGGAGGGACGCTATTGACAAGAAGCATAAAAAACCCAGAGGAAAGGCATTCACAGGACATTGTCGCTAAGTGCTAGGAACAACTTTTCTATGGACAAAAATCAAGTCAGAACTCACAGTCCATTCAATGGGCCTTCTAAAATAGACTATGGTTTGCAACAACTGTGCAATTTAGCCGTTGCTCATTTTAAGCTTTAATCACAAACACTTACACACACATTCAGTCCCCACAGTCACACTGTTAATACCCCATTCAGCATAAAAGAGGTCTGCCTGTGCATCTGTTCATCCAACAGCTCCTCAAGTCCCTTTTAAACATCAGTGCTCTGGCTTTTCAGACTTCTAGAGCTAATCCCTCCCACCAGGGAAACACAGACTCTGAGTTTGTTGGTGTGGTTTTTACATCAGCAGATATGCTGAAAAGAGAAATTTTAAGGAAAAGCTTTTTTCTTGCTTTGAAAGAATTAGCTCCCTTCTTTTTCTTCTTTCTTGTTATTTTTCATCAGTTCCTTTAGGTAGGCATATAAGCAACAAACACTCCCCAACGCGTTGCTCCAAGATAAATAAAAGGTAAAAGGATACACCTCCATTTAGCTGCAGGACTTGCTAACTCTTGGAAAAATAGACCAGAGGTGGGCAAGAAAACTCCCCGGCAGGGAGCTGGCAGCAGCGAGTGCCCCACACCCCGGTGAGCAGGGGACACGCACTCATTCCCAAGCTGGACTGCTCCAAACCCAGCATACTTGGGAGAAGCCAACTTCTGAGCTCCATTTTTACTGGTGACACTGTATTTTTTTTCCTAGCTGGTGGCTGCAGGACAATCACATTGCTGTAAATATGCTGTTTTGCTATTTTTTAAATGTGTCTGTCTTTTAATGGAACACTAAAAAGGACAATAATTAAAAAATTATGTAGTTTTCAGAAAATTATAGAATTAATTTGTTTTGCCTGTCAGCTTTCAATTTCAAAGCTCTTAATGAAATTTCCAGTCTTAACCCTAAAGCAAAGCTTTATGCAATGAAGGGCAGGCATATTTTGTATCTGTTTAATTACAATAATGAAGACTTTGGTAATGCATTTAAAAGAACTACAGTATAATCGGGGTGGTATCCAGAGAACTGCTTTGCTGTGCCCAGGAGAATTTGTCTGTCTTAATTAAGTCTCCTCTCTCAGACACAGAACATAGCGACTCTTTCATCTGAACTACCTTACATAATTGCACAACAGCTCTACTTATTGCATACTACATACCCTGGTTTTCAGTGCAGTTTCTAACACCATCATCATGCTTCTTAAAGCAAACATATAGAATACAGTCTGGACAGGGTCTTTGTACATACTGAAAGGTATGCATGTGCTTCAGTCTTGTGGTTCAGCAAGTGGAGCAGCAGTAAAATATGAATGCCCAAATGCTATTATTAATCTGAATCAGATCGAATTCCCCTAGCTCACACGAAGCAATTGTTCTTTCCTCACCTGGATGTAATGAAAGCAGAATCTAGCCCACAGGAGCAATGCATGAAGTTCATGGAAATCCCACTCTTAATTATACCATATTTTCTGGCTACGTTCTTTCAAGGTATATTTGGAGTCAGGAGAACAGTACAAAACACTGTGGTAGCACCAGACAATTTACAGGTAGATTAAAAAAATAATAATAATAAAAATAGTTTAAAAAAAAAAAAAAAAAAGGCTGGCACAACCCAACCTCAGTCATCAGTTCCTTCCTAAACCCTGATAGAAACCATAATTTTCTCCTATCAATAACAACCTGCCCCAGATTAATCTCACATGCAACATTAGAAAAGTGTATAAAACTACGAAACCCACATCATCCAAAAATTAGCCAAAATATTAAATTACAAAGGATAAATTTGGAAGGGGTCTAAAAACATCCTTTGATCTCAGGGTCAACATAGATACTGAAGTGGTAGACAAGAAGTAACTAAACCTGTGAGGAACTGAAGGGTAGAGTATTTTTAGAATATTAACTGAGCTGGACGGTTACTTTCCAGGGTTTATAGCTTACTTTGGGGGGCACACTCATTCTGGATGCCTTAATGTTAAACTCTGAGAGTTTTCTCTTCCTCTGCTGCCTGAAAACACAGGGCTTGAAATCGAATTTTGAAGTCCAGGTAGAAGAACATACGAGACTGGGTATGAAGCAGGTTTTCCTTGCATCCCGTTCTGAAAAGCTCAAGTACAGTTGTCACGCATCATTGTATATAGAGATAGAGGTACGTATATATCAACCACTGAAGCAACAGATGCGAGTCCAGAGTAACGTTCCCTTAAGCAGTTGAGTTACTTTGCTTTGCATGAATCATAAAGCTGATGACACATCCCCAGCTCTTGCTGAGTCAATGAAATGTTTAAACACAGCTCTACTGTATTCAGTGAAACTTAGAAGATATTTTAGAGCTTTGCTTATCTCAGAGACTCACCCACAGCCATGCAGGAAGAAGAGGTCAGAGAAGCCATGAGTGCTGCTGACGCACTGTTACACTGAGCCACAAAACCACCCCTCTGTTTTCAGAGATTGCTCAAACTCTGTATCAAACCTACATGCTTTGTGAATCACATGTTCGTGGTAGGAATATAACAGCACGCAGTAAAAATATGCCAAATAGTTGTCTTTGTAAAAAAAGGCGTTTCTCAGCAAGTGCAGAAACACGCTGCACACCACTCAATGTTTTTTCAACTAGACTGCTTGAGATACCTTCAGAAAAAACACACTACATATCTGAAAGATAATCCTTTTCATTTCTGACCATAGACATGATCTGAGGGCAGGTAGCAGAAATGGACTCGAAACCTCTTAACCTAAATGACAGCCCTTTGACCATGAGTTCCCCAATAATTAAGCAAGACAGTTCAGTTTGGATAATACCAAATACTGGTTTCTTACTTAAAAGTTTCAGTGTAATTGTTTTTCCTTTTTGTATTTGAGTGTTCTTTTCATGCAATACCAGAAAAGATACACGGAAGTGCCCCCATTACCTCTGCCATTTCCTTTTTATATGCTTAAAACAGTGACGACATGAAAAATGTTTTATTTCAGCAGAGTTTTGTGCAGAGCCTGTCCAATGCAAAAGCAAAGCCAAGTTCACAAGCCATCCATACACACAGCCTCGCTAAGAAAATGACATGCTGCCCATCGTTTAACCAGAATTTTCTGAGACAGAAAATGTCTCTTAAGTCTATGAGATGCAGGTGTTTATGCTACAGGGAAGAATGGGGCTAAAAGGCCTGGAAAATCTTTTCTTGTTTTCCTATTTAAGCCTGTGCAGAGAGACAGACAATGTTTGGCAAATAAATGTATTTTAAATACACATCCTGGACATGTTTATACTCCATTTGTGAATGAGATAGGGAATTGAGAATACAGCTGCGTTAAGGCCTGTGGCTTGAGACAGGACACGTGGGTGTGAGCGCACAGGCACGAGCACAGGCGTGCAGCTGTGAGCACGCACCGACACACACCTAGGACAGAGCCGTGAAGGGATTTCACCACTGCCTTTCCAAGCGTGTTCTGTAAAATTATAAAAGACTTGGTACGTTCTGAGACATCCCAAGAGCAGACATTTTCTCCCCCTCAAATATCTCCCTGAAACCCATAGAGCAATCATGTCTTGCCAGGATGATGACGCAGCATCCAGAAGGGGAATGAGAGGCGGAACGAGAGAGGAAGAACTCCAGCAGAGAACCCGGGAAAACCAGCACAAAACTTCTCTCCTTATAATTATCTTGGTAGAACAACAGCAGAATTATACAAAAGGAGCAACCAGACCCCCTTCCAGCATACATCGCTACTGCTTATATTAATCAGATAGAGCTGTTCTTGAAAGTGATACATAAAGTGACTACAGTTCAGTCTGCATGTATAATTTCAATTCACTCTCATTTTTCACACCAAATGATGTCAGATTTTAATTAAAATCTTTTAACTGAAAATTAAAATGTCAGTGGTGATGCACAGATGCTGCTGAACAGATTTATCTTCTCCCTAACGTAAATAAAAAAAAAAAAAAAGAGAGGAAATACCTAAGAGCAAAACTTTCAAGTGATACTCTGCTCAGCCAACATCAGGCACTGAGCACCACTGAATTAAGTCCCATGGTTGCATTTTCTTTCTAAACATACCTCTTGCTGCCAGTGACATGCTTGCAAGGATCAGGGAGTACCCAGCTAAACTCTGTTATTCAAATAGCAGAGAAATGTAAAAGCAAATAGCTCCTATACGTCATTTATCAGTATGGTGTGTGCCTTAATGCATGGCTGGGGAAACTCCAAACAGCTTTTTCAGACAAAAGATGAGAAAAACCGGAGCCTTGAACTCCAGCACGGGTACATCACCCCACGCAGACACACACAGGTGCCCACTCCTCTGCCTCAGCATCCCCCCAGCTAAGGCACCGTGGTTCTGCCTTTGGGTGGGACTCAAATGCAATGGCTGAACACTACCTTCCACCTCGCTGAAAACATTTGTCAGTGCGTCTCGCGAGGAGAAGTTATAACGGAAGAGCCACCCAGTGTGACACCCATTTTCCACAGCTGCTGCTCTAATGAAGCCCAACTCCCCTTCTTCAGACTGCTAATTGCTTCAAGCAACCTAACATGGTGTGACACGCCAGCACTCATTTACCAACAGCTTCCAAGGTGCCTTCCCCAAGGCCCTTTTTGGCCCTGCTACTACCATCAAACTCACACCTATTTTAATCAACAGACTCTTCAATCCACATCCAAGGTCCACAGAATCACTGGCGTGAAGTGAGGCCTGTGCCTCTTTTCTTCAAAGCTGCTGTTTCTGATGTTTCCAGACATTCTTCTGTTTGCTTCAAAGGAGCCAGAGTTATAAACTTGGTTCGTCTGCCCCAAACCAGCCACCAACTTCAGCCTGAATTTCTAAGTTCACGCACGGTTTGGCTGGGCCCATCATTATACGCAGCAAGGCCCTACTGATGCTGCTGGCCATTTGCGGAAACACCTTCTCCGATTCCACAAATAGAGCCTATTCCATGGCTTAACTTCATTTTCTGGCTACAAATTAAATGAGAGAGACAATAAAATGTTGCATATTGCAATGTACTCTTACAGTGAACGGGGAGCCCTTAAGCAGAGTGGGAAGAGAAACAAAAATTAAGGCATGAATCATAGAAAGCAAGTCAAAGCAAAAAAAAAAAAAAGGAAAAAGGATACTGATACACAAAGGGGAAAAGAAATTATAAACAGAAAAGTCATAAATGGAGGCCTGTGTAGAAGCGGCTCTCGGGCATGGGCAGCATGCTGCAGAAGTGGACAAGGTAAAGAGATTTTGACACCTCACTCAGTCCAACTTTCCCTCCTCATTAAAAGAGCACCTGAAAATGGAAGCCTCCATTCTCCGGGGAGCACATTTACTTCTCAACAAGTGTTACCAAGAGTTGCACTGTTGACGTCAATAAAAGGAGCGTAGTTTAATCACTAGAGCTCGTTTTGGCTTGCTACCGACTTGATGAGGATCTGCTGCTCAAGCTGCTAGTGGTTTGAGCCTAATTTTCTGACAATTTGTTTCTGTGTTCTCAGTGACTGCGTTCATCACTCT
>NW_009260410.1:1944463-1993675 GCF_000687185.1 Egretta garzetta
CAGGTGCTGGGAACAGAAAATTATTTCTCTGCAGTATTAAAAAGACTGAAAAAAGAAAATGGGTATTACTGATGGGCAGCGCCAGCACTGCTGTTCATACAGGACATGGCAGTTCCACAAAGCTGAATTATATTACACATTTTCAGATGGGCACTCCGCGGGGGGGGGGGAAAAAGAGGGGAGGAAGTGAATTTATCTAAATTTAAAAAAAAAAAAAAAAAAAAAGAAGAAAGAAAGAATAGGAGTTGAAATGGAAAAAAAGCCAGCGTCATCTTTTCAGCCATCTACAGAGCACAGGCACATCCCCACTAATCCCCCCAGCCGGCGCACTGCACACCACACTGCCGTGCATGGCAAAGACGGGGGATGCAGGAAGCAATCAGCCATTCACACCCTTGAGACCAAAGGCCAAAATGAGCCAACCCCCCTGGCAGCAGCAGAGGCACATGGACCCCCAAAGGCAGAGACCTGCCAAGGGCAGCTGGGCAGCACAGAGACCCGTACCACCTCTTCACCAGCGATGACTCTGCCCTAACCAAGCATTTCGTTTGGTTGCTTCGCAGGGTCAGTTCTCCTGCTGCCCATCCTGTGCAGACCCAAGGCGGGTCGGCTGGCCGGGGAAGCCTTGCAGCCAGGCTGGAGGCTGAGCGGCGAATGCCTGAGACATCCAAGACACCCTGCGCTTGGGCATGCACACAGTGATTCACAGCATCCATTTCGGTTGCCAGAACTATTTAATAAAGCACTAGTAGACTTCAGGCTTGAAATTTCACAGGGATGTTTAGACTGAGAGCTCATACAGTGACAAACTTCTGGCTTCAAAAAAGACTGTTAAAACCTATCTTTGGTCATTTACACATCCTCTCTTTTAGTGTGAGACCTGCCATCTGCCTACTGCGATTTGCTAGTTACGCTGCCATATCACCAGCCACTGTGCTGCCGCCGCCGTGCTACTATAATGCAGGGAACACCCCCCCTTGGTGTTTTCACCAGCACACTGCTTTTGGACTGTTGCCTGAGGAGGAGCAAGCGACTTAGGGTTAGAGGTAGAGAGCCTGAGGACTCGGTCATTTATATTCCCAAGCTTTGCCATACAGGTAGGCTCTTTCACTCTGGGAGCCGTGAGGAGCACCAACACCCTCAGAGTCCAAGCAGGAAATCCCAGTGAGCTGACACCCCTCAGCCAGCACTTCAGAGAGGCTGCCCAGCACCACGCCCTCCATCACTACAACTGCATCCACCCCTGCATCTCCTCCACCCTGCTTTTGGGACACTAACCAAGGTCCCTGAGAGCCGATAAAAACATCAGCCCCCCACAGACCTCTCATCTGACCTTAGACATGGTCAAATTCTGCCTCCTTGCATCAGTTTGATACCTGTAAGATCAAAATCCGGGTGATTTCCACCCTTGCCCCTCCTGCAGAAGCCAAGCTGTGGGAGCAACCCATGGAACAGGAGTGGCTGTGCGTTCAAACGGCGGGCTGAGGAGCTTGGCACACACTAAATTCGCGTCCGCTGCTCCTTCCTCACCTGCCTGAGCCCAAATGCGTACAGCAGACTGTTTAAAAACAGAGGCAATCTGGATTAAATAGTAGTCCTAACACATTCCAGGAACGTTCCTGAAAACCAAGCATTCAGATTAATTTTATTCAAAAGCCTCTGATCAAACACTCAGCTCTGCGGTAACACCGCTGCTCTCGCCTCGCCTTAGTAATTCAGTTCCCACTGTGGGGTGCTATTTATCTCATTCCCCTTGCAACATAAAAGCCATTTCTCCAGTCAAACCTCTACATTATAGATGGTTATTTTCTCCTTTATCACAAGCCCACTAACAGTCTATTTCATACAGAGGCAAAGCGTACAGCTGAATGATGAAGCCGGCAGCGGTGAAGCAATCCTGCTCGCGCAAGGGACCTCTCCCAGGATTTTAAGCTGTTTGTGAAGTCCTAGCTCCAGTGCCATGCTGGCTGTACATCACTGTGATTACACTGACTGGGTTATTCTGATTTACTGGAGAGAGGAGGGGGGGAGGGGGGGAGAGAGAGAGAGAGAGAGAGAGATACAGAGGCAGGAAATTGGCCCAGCAATGGTGCTCAGTGCCTCTAAACATGAAAATGTTAAAACCATGTTTTTGATAAGCATGACAAATCACGTAAAGTCATTACAATTTTATGAGAGGAAACATTTTCAAATGCATTGATTAAATTAGGAATAATGACTTGGACCTAAAGATACAAAGCTCTAATCTCATCAGCACTAATGACCTCCTGAAATAGAAGGGAGGAAGTCAGCATCTTCAGGGCTGAGACAAAGAGCGCGCAGCGCATGACACCAGACCTGTATCGGCCATGCTGCAAAGGATAAAACTGGGCGAGAAGACAAAGACTGGAGAGCCAAGTCACAACCCACACGTTAAATAGCTTCAGCTATCTGTGATTTTAACCACTGTTTAAAATGACTTCGTTCTTGAGCACCAACAAACATCGAGGCACTTACTGTAATCAAAAAGCAGCCTATATAAAAGCACTAAGTGTTATTCTGTGCATATTCACAATGAAGCATGTGGAAAAGTGAATGTGTTCAACCTGTAATTGTCTACCCAATGCAAATGACTTCTGTTGTGCACCAGCCAACGTGTAGATTTGCACGCAAACATCCCACAGACCAAACTGCTAACTCCAAACAAAGAACATGTGGCGAGGAACTAGTCCTAAGGTGGCACTCACCTCCCCACTCTGTGGAACCACCGCCGCTCTTCTCTCACAAACTAAGTCCTGCTGCTCCCTGATATAGACACTGATCTCCCTCCAGAGGTCTACTGAGAGGAAGAGGACAAGGGAAGTTTTGGGCCCCTCAGTACAAGAAGGACATTGAAGCACTGGAGTGGGTTCAGAGAAAGGCAACAAAGCTGGTGAGGTGTCTGGAGCACCAGTCCTGTGAGGAGTGGCTGAAGGAACTGGGGTTGTTTAGTCTGGAGAAGAGGAGGCTGAGGGGAGACCTTATCGCCCTCTACAAGTCCCTGAAAGGAGGCTGTAGCGAGGTGAGGGTTGGTCTCTTCTCCCAAGTAACGAGTGATAGGACGAGAGGAAATGGCCTCAAGTTGAGCCAGGGGAGGTTTGCATTGGGTATTAGGAAAAATTTATTCACTGAAAGGATTATCAGGCACTGGAACAGGCTGCCCAGGGAAGTGGTCAAGTCACCATCCCTGGAGATATTTAAAAGATGGGCAGACAAGGTGCTTAGAGACATGGTTTAGTAGTGGGCAGGTACAGTTGGACCCAATGATCTTAAAGGTCTTTTCCAACCAAATGATTCTATGAAGATGTAGACCTTTGATTGCACATAGAGCCTAAGGATTGATCCAATTGCCCCGTATCTCCCTGATGTTGACTGATAAAGAAAAAACATCATCACTGAGTGGGCCTGTAACCTGTATTTCGAGGTGCCATTGTCAGACCTGAGCTTGACAAAGAGCAAGGAAACAAGCAAAGATGACTGTGCTTAAGATAATATCTTAAATGTTCTCCTGGGTCCTGGATGCAGCCAGGGCTTGTTCTCATCCCTGCCATGGTTGAGACAGTCTCAGGGACGTGTGCAACCTAAACTCATCTCCAAATGTCTGCGCACACCTAGCAGGCCAGGTGGAGAGCAGAGCACGGTCCTCACGTCTGGCTTCCCAGGCCCCAAGGACTGGTGCACGACTGCCGCCTTCTCCGGGCAAAACCTGAGAACTCTTCTTATACTGAAGGTACTTTCTGGTGGAACAATCAACTAAAAATAAATTGCTCATGCAATAGCGGGGCCTTTTATACCAAATCCTCCTTTTATCCTCCCCCAACAGCAAACTTTATAGAGGATGTTTTATTCCATTTTCTTTTTCCTCCCCCCCCATGTTTAGCCCTTCCCCTCTTGCTCTGTGAAAATCCTAAGCAAGAAGGAAGAGTGAAATAAATATATGCTATGCCTGTCAAAATACAGGCAATAAACTGGGAGAAAGTAAACTGTTCTTCCCTGAACTCAACAATTATCATTATCTTACATGTTTTCTGAAACACTAGCAAAGATAGGAAACTGCTGATGGAAGAATTGTTTTAAAAAAGGTTGTATCTTCAAATTTAACATTACTAGGGAAGAATAAAATATCAAATAGTGCATCACTGTAGAAAACCAGCAGAATTATCCAAGTGCTTTCCCCTACCTTCCCTCTTTTATGCAGTTTGTAGATTTATGTACTTCTCTTTCTTGCAAAAACTACATCACCGGATAATACACTATCAACTTCACCAGCGTAGCTTCATCTGTCAGGTAAATGGGAGACACATACTGACAATATACAGCTGTGCATTAACCCCGTTTCTGCCTGTCTCACCACGACAGAGCTCAAATCCAAAAAACCAAGCCTCACCTCAAACAGGGAGCAACATAGCTTAACCTCCCTTCAAGACTCAAAACTCATGCAGCACCCCGGCCCCCCACATCAGAGAACCCTGCATGGTGAAAAACTGAGCTTTGGCTCTGAACCTCCAGGACACATGAGAAGCCCGGAGCTTGCTAGCTACAGACACCTCCCACATACTAGAAGCTAGAAAGATGCTCTTCTGTGCACTCCCATAATTTCCAGGAACGCTATACAAAAATAATCTCATGTGTGTATCCAGGAACAAGAGAGAATGATTCACCTGGCACATTTTATGCAGATTTGGTCTGAAAGTCCAGACAACTAATTACTTGAAGTGGATCACTATGAGTTTCTTTTTTCTTAAACTGTAATTGCAGATTCAAGATGTGGAGTTTGGTTGCCTTTTCTTCCCTTTTCTTTATTATAGGAATAGACTTTCTATTATTAGTCTGTAGCTGTCACTAAATCTGTAGCGTGTGCAAACACTGATGGGTGGTTTTTTGCTCTATCAATCTCTGTTCTATTGTAACAACTGGGAACTGCATCTTATACTGCATTACACATATGAAATATTTAGAACAAACAAAAAGAGAACACTGGCTACCCACCTACGTTAGGTATCTGATAGTAAAGTGAAAATAGTACATGTGGTAATACAGCTGCACAGCATTATGATAATTGAGTCTGTCCTCCACCTCTCAAGTCATAGAGTTTCAGCCTTTTTCAGTATTCTTGATTTATCTTTTTTTTTTCACTGTAAATAGACTTCATTTCCAAGCTCTTCCCATCTTTATTTTTTCCCTTGAACTCACCTCTGAGAGACTTAATGAGGACAGAAAATTGATCAGCGAGTACATTTTATGCCTTATTTGAAAGCACATAATGTTTCTCACAAGTCCTCTTTGTAGGGAAGATATTTCCAGCAAGTCCTTCCCTTCTATAAAAACAGTAAGAAGGAGGATTTAAGTGAGAGACATGGCAGCCCAGGACTTGGCCACAGGCCTGTGCCGTTCAGCTTCCACTGGAAGACTCACTCCAGGTCTACAGGTACAGGGTTGGGTGAACCACTGTAACCCAACGCCATTATAGCTGCCACTGCTAGAAACCCTGACCAACCTGTTATCCCTCCAGGGTTCACAGCTGGACTGCTGTTGTCTAACAGGCACTACTAACCTCAGCAAGTGCTCACGCAGTAAACGGTGCGATGGCAATGAACTGATCGCCACTGGAAAGGTCTGCACACACCCCTGCATGGGTGTGCTGCATGGGCAGCTGCGGAACTCCTCTGCAATTTTTACGATACACATTATCTTGCTTGTCTACATATGGCACTGAGGAAAACTCACCTACCAAAACAATTCCCAAATCAGCTGTCCCAGCACATGAACATCCTCTTTGTATTGTACAAGCTGGTCTTGAATAGCCACATGCAAATCCCATCCTTTCATTACTGAACTCTCTGGGGATTTTAGGGGGGGTGATCTATGGGGAGGGAGTATTCTATTTTTAATGAGCCCTTGGCTCCTACAAAAATTGACAGTAACAAAAGTTAACTACTAAACCTTCACTGATTTCAATGTGTGAATCCATTGCTCTACGCAGAAAAGAGAGGGGAAGTGGGACAGAAATTGCACATGCCAGATTCCAGCCCAGGATGAGCCCGGGCTGCTGCATGCTAACCTGCCAGCCCGTCTCTTGGTGCAAAAGCTGACAAAACCACAGAGGTCCCTCATGTGAACGCACAACTCAACACACCCTTGTGAGGATCCACTGGCAAACCCTTGCTGTGAGAAAACGCAGTAACTTGGTTAGCACAGATGTGCTTTTAAAGACACCAAGACTGCATCTCCCCAGTTGCTGATGGCCAGCTCTCCCCAGTGGCAGCCTGGCGGATTTTAAGACTAATCTGAGAGATTTCGCTTACCCAAGTCATGAACCTCCAGTGCCCCAAGTAACTCAACTGTGCTGAAACATGGCTCCCCTTGAGAAGCATAAGGCTCAATCCTGATCTGTTTTGGTTTTATTACATTAAAAACAAAACCACAAACAACAAATAATGGTTGGTGTTCAAACCTAAATCTTCATCTGCCTATGGACCATTATTTACATGTGGGGGCTTTGTCTCCTAGAGCTGTCCAAAATGAATTTATAGCCCTGTCTTCAGAAACATAACATTCACCACAGAGTGACAAAACATCAGCATGGGAGAAATAAACAACCTTTGGCAGAACACACTGGGGTGCAAGTTAGCTATCATGCAACTACAGGAGTAGTAGGAAAAAAAAAAAACCAGCTAGTTACCCTTAAACAAACCAACACAGTGTGCTTAAAACTTTCTTTCCTATTGCTTACTGCTATAATCACTGGGTAGTAAATATTTGTGTGATGGCAACATTCAGATGTCGCAACAGGGAGTTGGACAGCACTGGGTAGGTACTGTATGAATAAAATGAGACAATAGTTGGCCTGAAGTGTTGACTGTTAATATTGCTTGCATTATTTCTATATCTGGGGAAAAAAACCCAAAAAAAGTCTTTCTCAAAGAGACATTAAGGGCACTCAGAATATACATTGTCTCATCAGTTCAGCTATTAACACAGAATAACTGTGTTAATAATAAATAAATACTGTGCTAATAATAAATACAAATTACTCAGAACAGAAACAGTAAATGGTATAGTTTGAGATAAAGCCTAATAATAGCATTGGTTTTCTTATCCGTATCACTACATGCAGTGTTTGTTGAACAGGGTGGGGGGTTTAAGACATTTCCCATGTAAACGAGGAGTAATTTTTAAATTTAACTGGAAGAGAGTTTGTAAAAAATGAAAGTATATTTAATTGCAAAATGGACCCAAGACATGCATTAAATCATCTAATCTTATCAGGCTCCATTCATCTGTAATTCTCACCAGCAACGAAAACGGAAAGCGGGTGGGAAGCAGTTTAAAGTGCCTTTGAGCCTCCTGCTGATGTACTCTAAACAAAAGGTTCAAGGTTTCTGCCGGAGGAGTAACAAACCCACCAGGCCCTCACGAAGGGTGCGTGTCCTCAGCTTTCCCATGGATCCCCCTCCCCGCTCCCAGTGCTGCGGCTGTGGGAGCGCGGTGGCCTGCCTCCCCCACGCCTGCGGCTGGCTGGGGCGGTGCAGCCGAGACCCGCTCTCTCTGCAGGCAGCTCATCTCAGCAGGACCGCGTTTAACATGACCGTTCGCCACAGTCCCCCGACCACGCTGTTACCGCTAAATTTAAACATTTGTACCAGATTGTTCAAGGTCTCCCTTTAGACCGATTGCTACATGCAAATCTTTATATTCATTTGCAAGATGCAAAAAATAAGGGTTTAAACCATGAATTAGGCTATGATCATTAACCTGTAATTGATTTTCCATTATGTCATTTTAATCTTTTTATGCACCCATTCTATTATAGACTGAAACTCGGTCTCTTCAGCTAGCCGAGTGTGCCCACAGTCAGCCTCTTGGGCGGACAGAAAGTCTTCACCCAGCCACACACGGAGGTCCAATGGCACAGTTTAGTCATGTGCTATAAATAAGCGGTTATAGTCAGGGACAGTAAGGCGAGTATTTTAAGAAAGGACCTCCAAGCCCCTTCCCATGCCTTGAAGAATCAGGGAAGGAGCAGGAAGCCTATCAACCCAGTGAGGCTACGGAAGGGAAGGACCTTGCTAGCCAGTCGTGCTGCAGCAGGAACACCCCTGCCAGACTGATAGCAAGTCCCAGTCCAAGGGCTGCAGTTCGACAGCGATGAGGGAGCAATTGCAGGAGGACTGAGGGATGTTAAAGGTAGACAAGGATGCACCATTTCCCTTCCTGTGGGATTAAACGCAGCCCACGCGCAAAGCCGAGTTTCACCAGGCGCACTGCCAGGGTGCAGCGAGGGGAAGGCAGCGCTTGGCCCACAGGAGGACCTGCAGGATTGCACCTTCGGGAAATGTGGGCATCGCTCCCACCCATCTGCCGTGGAGAGCACAGGGCCTTCAAAGACCAGAAGGAGAAGCCAGAACCCAGCCCCACTGCCGTACAGCACTTGGGTAACAGCTGCTGCCGGGCTTCCCGGGGGCTGCATCCAGCTGCACGCACCAAGACACCCTGCTCTTGGTTCTGCTCACGAGGAGATTTGCCAAGAGGAAGGCAGCTGGCAAAAGCCAGTAAATCCTTCAGCTCCAGCTAGCAGAGATCCTGCTGGGCCCCTGCCAGCTTTGATGGTGGGTCAGATAAAGAGCTCTGCGCTCCAGGTAGCTCATAAAAAGAGATTAAAAAAACACAGTCAATGAGACAGTTTCCTTCTATTTGCTCACTCAGGCAGAACAATTTCCCCTCCAGATTAATTTCTGCCTTCCTCCACTCAGTGGAGGCAGCTTAAAATTGGCCCTGATTGGGAGGCACCAGGGTGCCCAGGTGGGAGGCATGGGAAAGCCACCGCCAGAATGGAGAGTGGCACAGCCAGGGAGGTCCGGCTCCCCCCTCCACACTCATCCTCCCGGCACCAGACCATTCGTATGGGATAAGCGTGCTTCCTGCTGCAGCAGGGACATAGACACATAGGCTGCAATGTAAATGTAAATAAGCAATTATAAAAATAATTTTAAAAGCATTTAGTTGTCACACAACTAAGCAATCATTTCCATGGCATTTAGAGAGTCCATCCAGACTGACTGTGGAGGCCCGTCAGACTGAGAGATTTTCTCTCTCCTTGCAAAGGTGGCTTTGACTGACGAGGGAGCATGAGATGAGCATTAGCGATGTGCCTTGTCAACTTTGTCAATAATGTAGCAAGGAAGCCAGAAGACGCAGCTGAGATGTGAGAACAGCAGATGGAGATTCTGCCAAGAGAATGCTGCTTTCCTCCAAGGACAATCTTGACCTACCCAAGTTCCAGGGGTGTTCATCTATCATGTCAGCATTCCCATCTTCCCCAAGAAGGGCAAAGCTAGTTCCCCAAAGCTCAATGTCCCTTAAACCACTCCATCAGAAGGGATAAAAGAGAAAAAAGAAGTGGTAGAGCAACACTGTGTATCAGCCATGCAATTACCGATTTGACATGAAGTCCATATTGGCTACGCTTTTCCCTAAAAGTTGCTGAGCACCACCCAACTGAAGTCTACATCAACAAAAAGCACTTAGCCACCTGGCAAGGGGAATACACCAACCAAGCCTCAGGTATGGATCTGCACAAACATTTTTAAAAGATAGAGGTCTGCAAAGGAACATACACACCTATTCTCACATCCACGTATTGCGCTTCATACCAAGTAACTAAGAACAGCAGGACAGAAACACCAACATCCCAGTTAACCAACTACTTCATGAATCAAGATTTTGTGGGTGTTGGCTGATGTTTCTAGGGAAATGCAGTGTAATAATGAAAAATAGCATGTTACAGGATTCTCTTCAAAAGCATTCAGAATGTTTTTCCAAGGTTAATAACTGATAGGTTAATACCTCTAATGCACTGAAAATATTTGCTGTATAGTCCCCAAGAACCCCTACTCTCTTTAGCACAACCTGAGGTTTTTGCTACTGCACCAAGATTCTCAAGAGAACAGCAAGATAAAGAATCTACATTCTCTTCTCAAGAGAGCAGCAAGATAAAAAAATCTACATTATCCTGTCTACAGCATCTCTATTGTAACTGCTGCTTACTATACCCCTGCGCGGTGCCTCAACATATTTACACCTGGTTTTACATTTACTGTAAATTCTTTACAGATTGTATTTCTGAACTTTGTTCCCTGTAGAGAAACTTTCATCTCTCAATCCAATTCAGGCTTCTATCACATGACAGTTAAGTACCACATCTGAGCCCTCAGGTCAGATTGTTAAAATTTATTTCAAGATTGTGCATAACAGAAAGCATCAGTTCACAGCAGGAGCCTATGTGAACAATTAAAAACACAACGGAGGTGCCTTTCTCAGCTGTCAGGTGGCCATTCATGTTTTATTTAGTCTGTTAAGCATATTGCTGCTGGTTTGAAATGAAGATCAGCACAGTTTGCGGACAAACACTTTCATAAAAAGTAACTCCCGTAGAACTGCACAGGTGCGACACAATAGATTTGGCCTCACCCCACAATGATAATGGGCTGGTTTACCCTAATCTCTGCCTAACACCATCTTCTTCTGCCATGTGCTTCACCTCCAGCTGCACCTTCTGGAAGAGCTAGAGTGTTATTAATATAGTTACTATACTTAATATAATTCAGATTTACCGAAACCAGCCATAGCAACTCCTGAATCATGCATCTTTCAGTGCTGCATTCCTGAGAGAGCCAAAAGCAGAGATCTTCCCCTACGCTGTCTCTGCCCCATGCTTATCTGGAGCTGCTCCAGTGCTCCCGCAGCTGCAAAGCATCCCACGTACAAGAAGGTCGCTTTAATTAGCAGTTGACACCAAGATGGTTTCGGAAATGGAGAAGTCTTCCTCTCTCATTTTCTGTTTCACAGCCTGTCCCCGAGTCTCTAATTACATATATTCACACCTCCACATAGAATTCAATGGGAGTGGAAAGAGATTGTTCATCTGCAGGCAACACATCATTTTTCTCTAAAATGTGGAAAGTTGTTAAGTAAAATGTCACTAGGAAAAGAATTCCAGGTGACTTGAGATTAAATAACTGTCCACAAGAAGTCTTTGCATACACCTTGAAATGAAAGGTTCCTTTCCATTAAAAAAAAAAACCTGTAATTTTAAGAGTTTGCAATTAAAAATGCATTGAGAAAATGCGCTGTGTCTAAGCTGGTGCAAATCTTCATAGTTCTGCTGATTTCAACAGACCAACAAAAATACTTTAAGTGGAAAAAAGCCAGTTAAAAATATTTCTTCAAGGTCTTTATTTCAAAGTTTTGGGGAGAATTACTTTTTTTGCACCTAACCCTCAGGAGCTTTGCTAAAAAAACCAAAAACCACCACCCGCATGATGTAAGGGCAGCAGCAGCCTCAGAAAGTCCACGACAGTCAAAATTCAGCAGAATTATTTGTTTTGCTTCTAGCAACATAAAATCCACCACTCATATTCTTCTAACAAGTAATTCTTGTCAGGTGACTTACTAATATCTTTACAACTTTGTAGAAATGTATTTTTTTATCTGGAAACATTTAAGGGAATAAATACCTCAATGAGCCACACATCCATTTCCTGATAATCTGCTGCTGCAGTGATAATTCCTACCAGTTACAGAAACCTGAAGTCCACTCTCCAAATGCTCTTTGAATTGGCTGGGTTTTGCACCTCCAACCAGCACAGAAGGAACAGGAGATCCACAAAGATGACATCAAGCAAAAGAGGAAGAGTTTTCTTTACCACAAACCACTTTCTCACACAGGCTACAAAGTAGGATCGCTTCACTGGCAAATTTCATTGGCAGGATTTCACTGAAAGAGGAGGAGAACCAAGGAGCCAGCATCCAACAAGAGCCTGCTACCTCAAGCTCCACCCGGGGCTGGGGAAAGGGAGGCCTGAGGGCACTCCATGGGCCGGGGCTCATGGCAGGAACATGGCCCAGCGAGTTTCTCCTACAGCTGGTGCAGGGCTCGCTGGTGGACGGGAGCCACCAGTACCCCACTGGTGACCCTGCAGCTTTCCGTGGGCCATTCCCCACCCTGCCAAAGGGTGTACTTTGGTTAGCACGAGCGTAAGTTTCTTCCCCACACGGACGCTCTGGGATGCGTCTCCCTTGCCACTGTGTTCCCCTGAGCTCAAAACACAGCAGCCACCTCAAGCACTCACAGGGCACATCTGCAAATTCTGCTGTGACGTGGTTGCCCCTATCTATAAATGCAGTTTTTACCACGCAAGGCAGTGCCAGGACTGCAGAGTCAGCACACCTTACTCTAATTCCTCATTTTGCAAAGGGGCGAGGCATGCAGCGTGCAGGCTGGCTGCCTCCACCCCACTGCCTTTCCTTGGAAAGAGCCGCTTACAGCCTTGTGAGAAGAATTATAAAATCATTGAGGTTGGAAAAGACCTTTAAGATCATCAAGTCCAACTGTTAACCTAACCTTGCCATCCCACCACTAAACCATGTTCTTAAGCACTTCATCTACCTGTCTTTTAAATACCTTCAGGGATGGGCACTCAACCACTTCCCTGGGCAGCCCATTTCAATGCTGAACAACCCAAAGAAGGGTGGTTTCGGCCCACAGCCAAGGGCTGTAGGTTGCGGACACCTGCACACAGACTAACAGGAGGATGCAAAAACTGACATCTGCCCCGGACACTCACATTTGAGGCATAAACTTAGCAAGCATGGTTTGCCCTCTTTTTTGGTTGGTTTTTTTGTTGTGATAGCAGGTTCTGTATATCCAGCTCTCCTCAAAAACCTTTCTCAAAAGAACATGTCTACCACAAGCTGAAAAAACAACAGCTATTACTATGACTATTAGGCTACTCCAGTGTCTGCTTGTTATAGATGGGTCATCCTGAACTCTGCAAGCCAGAAATACACTTCCAGTGCTTTTAGTTTATTCCAAAAAGGTCAACTGCAGTTCTGTAAACAGAGGCTACCTCCAGCACCAAGGATCTGAAGTCACGAAGTGAGCTGGAATATGCATCTCCTAACTGCAAATCCCTTAGTAATCTCAAAAACAGGAAATGAAACAAAAGCCCACAAATAAATTGTATTTCAGTCACTGGTCAAAACATTGGACATTTCTTCCCAGAGCCTCTGACCTTTACTCAATATCTCATGGAAAATAAAGATTCAAGGGATTTCTGCTTAGGATCACATTTTCCTCTCCTATGCGCATCTTCAGGCCCCACATCAAAGAAACCTTCTTAGGAGCCAGAAAGAGAAGGAACCGCCATTCCCTCCAGAGCTCAGCTCACTCATGTTGCTCCTCCAGCTGCCTGGATGGAGCCCCCTTCTCCCACCCTCTCACCTGGGAAGCACCACATCCCAGCCTCGGGGGCTTCCACCCAGGCGGGTGGCTGTGGCTCCCCTTCCACTCGTGACGCTGCCGTGGCGGGATGAAAGCAAAGGTCGCTCCAACGTCTCAATCTTCTACCACATTCGTGCCCTGCTACTCCAAACCCCTACAGCGAACAACGAAGATACTAAACAAATCAGGGCTTTCTCCTTCCAAGTAGCATAAGCTTTTAGAGTTATTTTACCTAATTCTTGCCAATATCTGCACTGCAAGATGTCATCATACTACCCTTAAACTATCTTTTCATAGGATCATTTTCCAGATGTTCAGTGATTTAAATGAACTTGCTCTGCTAGCCTCCTTCTCAAAGACAGGAGAATATGAAGTGTTACTGAACCCAAAAATTAAGAAATTGAAAACTAATTATGTGTGTGTGTGTGTGAACACTTCAGTTAAAGGTAGTTCAGGCTTTTTCCTCCCTAATCCCATGGCAGATTCTCCCTCCATTTTTATTTTTACAGGACAACCACCACCTAATGTTTTCCCCATGCCAGAACAGTCTCCCTGTGTGCTATTAATGCTGTAGGTTCCCCTTGTTCACTGCAAGCGCCCTCCAGGACACGTTTGTAGAAGGGAGAGAGAAAAGCTTTTCTTAATGCTAACGGGGTTGGCATCCATTCCTCATGTCACCACTTGCTCAGAACTACACTTCACAGATTCATTTCTCTTGCTCTTTTATTCCTCTCACCACCGCTGACTCTGAGATGCGTTCACCTACGTAAATTCTGCTTGAGCTCAAGTTGTGAGGCATTAAAATGTTTTTTAATTTCTAAGGAAAGGAAGATTTAGAAAGACTGTTCTCACTTTTCCAAAGCACACACGCACACACATAAAGCTTCCTCTGGTTAGTACATCATTAGGATTTCTTTCCAAGCATTTCACTGCCTGCAAATCAATTATTTTCAGGGAAATGTCCTTGGTGTAAAATCTTGCACGGAAGTGCTGACTAGCTAAATGCCGCTCATTTTGCATGGTCTTTTTTTTTCTAGTTTGGATCGGTAGGAACTTCCCGGGAGGTTAACAGATGTGTAAGAAAAGTTTGCGTAAAATGAGCTGAGTGTTTGCTATGAAAGATAGGCAAATGGTTGTAAGCACCAGCCACCACAGAAGGCTTAGATGCAGGCAAATGTGGACGTGGCAGCGCACTGAATAAACACAAGGTAAGTGCAGCTCTCAGCACACGGAATGGGTGTTTTCAGGGTCACCAGTATCCAGCCAGCCATGTTTTTGGATACGCTGCCAGCAGCACCAGGCTCCCCGCCAGGGCTGGGATGGATGGGACCTCCTGGACAGCTGCAGCTTGTATCTTGAGCAGATGAGAAGGAAAATGGTCTGTTATTGGGCTGCTTCTAAAACAGATTAACCCACACACAGGAAAAAAGAAAGCCTAGAAAAGGCCTGTTCTCCCATGCTCATTCATGTGACCTTCTGACAGGAAATTAATCTTTTGACCCCATCCATTTAGAAAAAGGAAGGAACAAAAACCATGTTTCAGTTAACAAGGAACACCACAGTGTCAACCACAAATATGTGACTAACTCTGCTTCTGGACAACTTACATGTAAGATAAACTAGGTAGTTCATTACATACAATATTGCAGCCTACGGGAGAAAAAAAAATCTACACAAAAATTAGTAGTAATTCAGGTTTGTTTTGCTTTGTTTTTACATAAATGCAGAAAAAGAGTTAAGATGGACATTTTCATGTTTGTAAAGCCAAAGCCATGCATCTTGGCTGATGTTTTATGTCCATATTAAAATCACACTCCACAGCTGGAGCTGCAAATACTCAAAGCCTTAAGAAATCAGGTCACTTATTCAGAGCCAAATTTTCACATTTTCATGTTCTAAACCCCCTTTCAAAGTGGTTTACTGAAGTTGCACAACACTTCAGAATTTGTTTGAAAAAGCTGTTTCAGCTATGATTAGATTTGACTTCAGACTCCTCTTACATACCTAAGACTACAGAACAATTCAAAATTCATCCATCCCATGGCCAATCCATCCAGGAGCATGAAATTATTACACTCTGGCATAAAACATTTCTTCTAATTTATAAGCCTTATCTGAGGTAGCATGGTGATTGATGCTCAAGTAAAGAATTTCTTCCAAATTTCATTTTAGGTTAAGTATCTGATTTTCAACATATGCAAAGGAAAAAAAAAAGTATTCTAGTTGTAACATGAAGCTGACATTTCTGAAATGCCAGCGGACTGGTTTCTAATTTTTGCCGGAGGAAAGACTGCCAATATTTCTTTGCTTCTTTCAGCATTCCTAAATTTTCCCTGTCATCGTTTTGAAATAATGGGAGTCATCCCTCACAGCACAGCAACCCCTAAGCCTCTCCAATACCAAAAACAATTGCCACATAGTGGAAGCCATGAAAATTGTATTCCCTCTGTCAGGTTGAAAGCCGAGCATACATAGCTTAAAATAGGGCAAAAATCGAGAGAGATTTAAAAGTGTGTTGAGGCTCTGGAAAAACACCTGAACCAAACCTTTGAGAACAGCCAAGGAACACCCTAGTTCAGATACATTAAGTATACAAGGGACTCTGAGAAATTGAACTTAACCTAGAAACCCTCTGCAAATGAATGGCTGCTATGCTTTGTATTCACAGTCAGCAGCAGCAAGACCCCTCTGAAATAAACCTGGCCATGGAGACAGACATGGTTTGGTGCATGGGGACATGCCAGGCTAATGCCTCTTGCTCCATACTCACCGTTCTCCCAGCTGATTGCATGGTTTAAGCTCACCACATAACAAACATCTCTGTTCCTCCGCACAGCTACCTTCACAAATGTCACCTATATTAGGGCCTCGCAGAGGCTTTATCTACAGGAGTTTTAATACCTTTGGCTAAAGGAGTGCTACGTAAGGCAAAAAAAGGGAGAGTTAATCTTGCCAGTTTCCTTTGCCCCTTGCACATCACCAGAAAGGTATCGTGCCCCAGCAACCTCTCCACCCTCAGGATGTTGCTCTCATGTTTCCCTCCTCCCTCCTTCAGTGGAAGCCTTTTAAACCACTTTTAAAAACCCATTAAAACCATGCATCTGCCTACAAATCAACACAGCACCTTGCCTATTCATGTTAAGGAGGTTTCTTTGGGTATCACTCTCCCAACAGCAACATGCAAAGCCAGTTCTTACTTGAATGGCACAAAAGAGAATGGAAATTTGCTGTCCTAACGAGCCACAGAGGCCGAGCATCCAGCCTCTGCTCAGGCTGCTGCTGGAAGGAAAAAAAACAAACCTGCGTGAACAGGGAGGAATGATTTAAAATGTGTTCGCTTTTTATAGCGATGCACTCTATAGCACCACTTGGTAAACAAAAATGTGCCATTAAACAGCTACCAGTAAGCAATTCTGCAGTTGACAGGTACCTAATTCTTTCTTCTGGCCTAAAGAAAAAAGACTTTTTTTACTATGTCAACAAGGTGAATAAGCTGGAAACATAGCAATTACCTGAATCTATAGAGCTCAGTTCTGCTCCAGCCACTCTGCAACCACAGCAAAGGCAAAAAGGGTGACAGAAAGCTAAGACTGGACCTTAAGCGTTTAAAGATGACTCACAAATCACATGCCTGATTATGGCAGAAATTTCCATTAGTACTGAGGTGCAGCTCTGACCTCCACTGCAACCAGTGGAAGATTCGCAGTGGGTTTCAGGACGTCCAGGAGGTCTCTCTTCAACAGGACCTGTGAGGCAGCAGTGGTGGCACTAACTTTATTTCTGATGTGGTTTCTTGAAGAGGTGAAATTTTATTATCTGCATCTCTTCTAAAACCCTCTTTTTTCACTTATTAAGTATCACTGAGTCTTTATTACAAGGAGCATACTGAGGCTCCTGTTCACTGACAATTGCCCCCCCAAAACACCACAAAAATGGAGGATAAATAACGACAGTATTACCCTTGAAGGCTCATTACACCAACAGGTGCCCAAGCAATCCTGATTAAATGACCCCCTAGCCATGGTGAACAAGTGACAATGGAAGAGACAGACACAATTTCTTATGGTGCTGTATTTGAGGTTTCAAATGTACAGTGGCAGACCTTTTAAAATGTATTCTGTTAAAACCAACATGAACTGAATATACGTTACTAATTCTGCATACGTTATACATTGAAATTGCTACAGGAAAATGCTTAGCAATATGAAAGTACCACGGTTATCTCAGAGGTGTAACCTCTGCATTTAGCAGCCATCACCTGCAATGTTTCTATTACTCTTCAGCAGAATTAAAGCTATGCAACCTCCCTTTCCCTCATGCAGAAAAAGAAAGGGTGTAAAATGGCAATAAAGTTCTCCTCTTTGCTGGTCCACCACCCTTCACTGTCAGCAACCTTAATTTTCATCTCATACACATGAAAAATCAAAGATGCCAAACACAGAAAGGACCGAATTTTTCTCCAGTCAACCTGCAATGCCCTGACATCAATGGCTTTGCGCTGAAAGCAAGCCTTGCCCAGGCAGAGGAACAGCACAGCAGTCAAGTTTAAACCTCTTTTTGGCCAAATTGCTGCTGACCTGGGTCTCAGCAGTGAAGACCGCACAAGGACAAAGACCACTTACAGCCCATGCAGCCAGGCAGGTATCGCCCAGGGTCAGAGGAGCCAGAGGGATGCAGACAGCAGGGGACTGCACTCGTCCTCTCTCCCTGCTGTTCCTGGTGCAGCAGCAAAGTTGACATGTTATGGTTAAGCACTGCTCCTTAGACAGCACAGTTTGCAATCAAGTTCTCTGTGATACAGAAACCCGCTTCGTGATGGCAGAAGCGGCACAGGGACGGCGCTTGCTCCGGTGGATGACAACGCTGCAGAGAGACAGCAGCACCAAGGAGGTAAGTGAGCCGAAGAGGTACTGCAGAAGTAGGACAGAACGAACTCACACATACGTTCACAAACCAGGGCAAGTTTGATGCACTGAAAGGCAAGGGAAGCCCTCAGTGGAGAGCAGAGGGTCGATCTATCTTTTCAGTTTACCCAGCCGGGAAGCAGTAAGGGCAATCTCCTCATCTCCTGCAGAAATTAGGTGAAACTGCATTCAAAAGTTCAAAAGCATTTGAGTTGGATTAAGAGTAACTGAATGAAGCTGGCTGATTAAGACTGAGTTGCATTAGGCAATGAGGTGTTTAAACGAAGATTAAGAAAGAGCATGTGCGTTTCAGTTGGGAGAACCAAAATAATTAAACAACACTAGCCCCATCGCATGGTGCAGTACAGATGACAGTACTGGAACATCAGACCACAAATAGAAACCGCATACTAGGACTAACCTGTACAAAACATCACAGAGCTACTTTTCAGTCACACAATGTAGCTTAGGTTCTCCTGAAAAAAACAAAACAAAACAAAGCCAACCCAGATAACAGATACTGCATACAGGTCTAAGAAATTAAACTTCAGGGCACTTCCTTGAGCATTTCTCCCCACACTTTGGGTGAAGTTAAGAACACAGGGCCTTGACAGGTTCCCTTGGGTCATGAAATGCTATTCCCTGCCACAGCACACAAGCACATGGGGTATCTAATGCTACACCTCCACCTTCCCACATCCACCCCGGCAGCACCTGGGTCCTGGAATGGTGGGAGGGAGGCAGCAAGGGACAAAGGAGCAGCAGTGAGAGAAGAGAAGAAAGAACTGGAGAAGTGGAAGGAGAATAACGACGATGCTAGAGGACAAAGCGGGCCATCGAAGGGCTGCGGTGAAGGGAGAGTGAGCAAGGGGAAAGGACAGCCAACCACTAATGGGGTTAAAATACACAAGATTCTCCCTGTTACCAAAAAATAAACCATAGGTGAAGGGACAATTCTGGGGAGGTCCCTGCCGTAGCTCTCTCTGGGGCTGTCACCTGGGGAAGCCTGACACCCCTCTTTGGCTCAGAGGCGTGGAAAACACCAAGGAGTTGGAAGACAGCAATTTATTCTTCAGAAAATCTCAAAAATTATGGGATTTCCATTAATTTTCCCCCCAAAAATTTCTCCTTTGGTTCCAACTCCAATATGGAAGATAGGGAAAGTCTGAATATGGAAAAGAAAGAACTTTTTTGATTTGGTGTTTTGTTTCGGTTTTTTTAAATACTGGAGACAGGGAAAACCTTCATGAAATTTAACTTAACATGGAAAGGAGCTTAATGTGTGTAAACAATAAGAGGAGGAGGCCTCCCCTATGATGCCAAACACATCCCCAAAAGATCTCTCCTGCAAGCACAGTGAAGCAACAGCATTTTTTCAGCATGGCAGCAGAGTAGCTGCCAAGTCTGTTCTGATATTGTAATCACTCTCTTAACCACAAATCCCCACAGCATCTCTTAGCTACATAACTTTTTTTTTTTTTTAAGAAGCTTTAGAAATAAAGACCTTTTCCATTTCGTCTACATGGTATTTCAGTTCAACTGATAAGTCTGGTAGCGTAATTCCTACACTCATTAATGCAGCCTACATTCAAACCCAAAACCTGCTCTAGAAACCATGGTTCCTGTATACCTAGGAGCTGTATTTACCACAAGAATGCTGGAAATAAGAATAAATTTAAACCTTTCCATGTTCATTAAAACACCCAATGAGAAAATTGCCACCTAGAGTAGTAAATGGTAACTTGTTATTGCTGATGAAGACAGCAGAGCTCATTTGTAAATACAATAAATGCTATTTCAGCTACTCTGGCCCTGAATCAAAGAGCCAGCGTGTTGTTCATTCACAAAGAAAAGTGATAGGATTTGTACGGTCTGCAAGTGCCTAAATGTTGTATTTATCCCACCGAAGCTCAGTGCTGTACAGAACAGGATCCTCTTCTCATTGAGGTCAGGACAGCTTTTGACTCAAATGGAAGCAAATTAAACTCCGCTGCCTCTAAGCTGGTAGACCAGTCAAGAGGACCTATTGTGTCCAGAGCTTTAGGAGTAAAAATAAAGCAACCTGGACTAAAAAAACACGAGTGAAGCACTATGTTGTATAATAGCTGCATGTCTCTTCAGAAAGGAGATGTGTGCCACCGTAGCTGGAAAGCACAGCTATTCATATTCAGTCAGGCTTATCCCTGGCACCATTTTTATGGCTCTCGATGGTTTGAGCCAACGAAACCTCAAAGAGGCAACATGAAAGTCACGCAGATTTCAACCATGGTTATTTCTGGAACTGCCAAAACCGGAAGAGAATAGCTTCTCCCCCACGTTTTTAATCAGCTTCAAAACAAAACACAGGACTATTTTCTCACCATCTCGCATAACTGAACAAACAATAACACTTTCATCCTGAAACAAATGATGCTACAGGAAACTATTCAGTCACTAGGGCAATGGGAGGAAATTACCACCAAGATTAGTCTGTCAGTAGAGCCTGTAGCTTCACGTTCGGGCTCCACCACACCAGCGCCCCAGGCACAGACATACCACGTACACTTGACACTGTGCCAGCACCCACTCTTTAGGCAAGCCATTCAATATTGCATGACGGTTCTTTGTAATTTAAGCATGCTGACATATCTATTGCCATTATTGCCATTCAGACCACTACAGGCAGTAACTGGAACCAGTAACCGAGACCTAACCAGTACTTTGATCTGTTATTCCTTTTGCACAGGAACCTTTGTAGCAAAATCCATTATAAACAGTATGGTACAAACTGGCAGGTGACAGCAGACCAAGCTCCGAGGAACATCTGCATGAACCTGAACTGAGACAAAGACATTTATTTCACCATGTTAAGTTTAATACACTGCCTTTCACCTATTAAATTAAGCAAGGGCAAGGCACTTTTCCAATACTTGTAGCCATGGAGTTAAATTATGCATTCAGAGCTAATTATCTGATATCCTGTTTAAACCCTGTCATTATACATGTTGAATAAGGAGAATGCAAAATGTAGCTCCCAGGAAAATAAGACAGACACAGGGTGAGCACAAAAGATACAAACTTCCCCTAAAAGACTGCAACACCCGAGATACCAGCTGTGCACCTTCAGCATCTGGACAAAACTGGTGTATGGCAAGGATGATGCAGTGCTGATCGGTTTGGTCTCCTGGCTGGGGTTGAGGTGTGCTGGAAGATGCAGGTGCCTGTCCTCTCCAATTCCAGGTGCTCTCTTAACACGAGCATGACTGATGAACCATCTTGCAAGGTAGCACGGAAGACAGCTATTTTTTCTCCTCTGGATTTCCTCATTATGCGCATTTTCTGTAGTCCGGAGGAACTGCAAAGTTTTGAAAGCTACAGAAACCATGCTGCCCCAAACTTGCAGAGGAACTTACTCTGGCACACACCAGGAACAACCAGCAGTGACTGATTTGGTTCCCAGCTGCCCTCCTGCTCCCCCAGGGCAGCAGGAGCATCCCCACAACCTCTGGAGGCAGCACGGGGAGCTCGGCTGGAAGCCTGCCAGGCTGCCTCTCCTCTTCCGCAAAAGGCTGGCAGAGCTGCGGAGAGCTTTGCTGGAGGGAAGAGGCAAGAGGAAAAATGTTCTTTCCTAGCACAAATACAGCTGTTCCCACAGATGCATGCCTGCAAAAATGCTGCTTTTGTTTCAGGCAGGAGCGCAAAATCCAACTGGTCTTCCACATCCTGCCACTGCTTTGGTAAACAAGGCCAGAAATCCTGAGAAAAAAAGTGATTCTTTCATGACCTGGAAAAGTTTGTCAAGAAATGATGGCAAAACCAGGCTTCACCTGTAGCTAACAGTCACAACTGGCAAGGACTAAATGAAAACAAGGAAACTCAGGAAAGCCCCCGCGACCGCGTGGCAATGGTGAAGCGTGGGACCGCCCTGTCATCATTAATGGGAAATCCCTATTCCCCAGGAAAATTAATTTCTGGCAGATGATGTCGCCGCGGCTCCTGCTGACGGCTGCTCCCATCAGGCTCCCTGCTGCTCCATCCCAAGCCTTCCCAGACAGCTCGTAGCCAGCACTGCTCCTCCCCTTAACAGAAGGAAGGGCAGGCAGGTCCTGCGGCACAGTAAGCCTGTGCTCTCCTGACAGCCCAGCCAAGCTTTCAGATCCCCGCAAATTTTCTTGGCACTTTCTGCCTGCACCCAGCAGCATCCTCCCCGTGGATCCAGCATGCTCCTCCAGCCACGGCCATGACAAGCACCCCAGTGCCTCATGTGTCCTGCTGCAGGCTTCTTCAAAATGCTTCTCTGGAGGCTCGCCCAACCTGAATGAAGCCATTGCAGTTCCCCTTATTTACACCAGTACTGACACCAGGCTAAAAATGGAGACAAGCTTCAGGATAACAATAAATAAACAGTATCCTTCAGGGTGACAGAGTTGAACTCCAAAACTCACTTAATCCAAGATAATGATAGTGATTAATAACAGTCCAAAAGGATGCTGTACCTCCAAATAGGCACCTTTTTAAACCATAAAAAACAAAAAAAAACCCTGAAAATGTCTGCTTATCTTTTACAGTTAACGTGTACTTGATCAAAAAGTTGACCAACCAACAGGGCAGCAGAATTGTTTTCTCTGTCCTGGGTTGTGCTGTGGGTCCAAACGGCTACACACAGTGTGGGTATAGATGGTCCACAGGGTAACAGGCACTGCACAGAGGTAAAACTGCCAAGCAGCAAAAGTAGCCAAGTTCCATTAATCACTGACAAAGCATCCTGATGCTAATGCTTCACATTCATCCTTTCCTGAGCTTTTCACTTTGCAGTTTATTATAAACAGAGCTTGGCTCCAGAACCTTAGCAAACCCACACACAAAGCCACATTTTTCAAACTGTCATCCCCAACAGTCCTGCGCTCCCCTGATCATTCACGAACGTTCCTCCATATTTATATGAAATATGTTAAGAACATTTTATTCTTCCAGCCCAACAAATGAGTGCTCACAATAATTCAGATGCTGGCACTGCAGCAGGCAGATGCTACCAAGCTCGGTAGACGAGGGAGCTATTTCTTCTTCTCAGTAAAAGAGGGAGCTTGGGGAAGAGTGGCTGGAGAGCTGCCCAGCAGAGAAGGACCTGGGGGTACTGGTTGGCAGCCAGCTAAACTAGAGCCAGCAGCGTGCCCAGGTGGTCAAGAAGGCCAAGAGCATCCTGGCTTGTATCAAGAATAGTGTGGCTAGCAGGACCAGGGACGTGATCATGCCCCTGTACTCAGCACTGGTGAGGCCACACCTCAAATACTGGGTTCAGTTGTGGGCCCCTCACTACAAAAAGGACATTGAGGCACTGGAGTGTGTCCAGAGAAGGGCAACAAAGCTGGTGAGGTGTCTGGAGCACAAGTCTATTGAGGAGGGGCTGAGGGCACTGGGTTTGTCTAGCATGGAGAAAAGGAGGCTGAGGGGAGACCTCGCCCTCTACAACTCCCTGAAAGGAAGCTGTAGCAAGGTGGGGGTTGATCTCTTCTCCCAAGTAACAAGAGATAGGACAAGAGGGAACAGCCTCAACTTGCACCAGGGGAGGTTTAGATTGGATATTAGGAAAAATTTCTTCACTGAAAGAGTGGTCAAGCATTGGAACGGGCTGCCCAGAGAGGTGGTGGAGTCACCATCCCTGGAGGTGTTTAAAAACATGAAGACATGGCACTTTCAGGACATGGTTTAGTAGTCATGGTGGTGTTGGGTTGACAGTTGGACTTGAGGATCTTGGAGGTCTTTTCCAACCTTAATGATTCTATGATTTTTATTTTAGCATGTGGGCAGGCAAAGCTTTTTTAAACAAGCAGACACCAGAGAAATTTCTGCTCCTTTTTTTTTTTTTGCTGCTTCCTGCCCCTTGCTCTTTGGCACTGCCTCCATTTGTGGCAGGGAGCCCACCTGGGAAGACGGAACGCCAAAGGACAGCTGCCTTTTGGCGGTCCCCACATGTTTATACAAGAAGTACATATTGCTTATTACAGCTGGAAAGCTGTCCAGACCGTACAAGTTGTACATTTCAGCGTATTGGAAAGCAGTATTTTTAAAGGATGGCAGGATCCTTGGCTTATGTTAAAATGTGAGCTATCCTGCAGATCATCTGCAATTGTCTTATGATTCACCTTCCAGTGGCTGTGTGAATTTTGAACAATTACATATTTTAACAAACTAAGAAGATAACTGTCCTGGTTTTGGCTGGGACAGAGTTAATTTTCTTCCTAGTAGCTGGTATAGTGCTGTGTTTTGGATTTAGTATGAGAAGAATGTTGATAACACCCTGATGGTTCAGTTGTTGCTGGGTAGCGCTTAGACTGGCCAAGGACTTCTCAGGTCTCAGCTCTGCCGGGTGCACAAGAAGCTGGGAGGGGACACAGCCAGGACAGCTGACCCAAACGGACCAAAGAGCTATTCCATACCATATGATGTCATGCTCAGTATATAAACTGGGGGAAGAAGGAGGAAGGGGGGGACGTTTGGAGTGATGGCGTTTGTCTTTCCAAGTAATGTGTCTTCCCATGTGTAGACATGATGGAGCCCTGCTTTCCTGGGGATGGCTGAACACCCGCCTGCCCATGGGAAGTGATGAATGAATTCCTTACTTTGCTTTGCTTGTGTGCACAGCTTTTGCTTTCCCTGTTAAACTGTCTTTATCTCAACCCACGAGTTTTCTCACTTTAACTTGTCTGATTCTCTCCCCCTTTCCATTGTGGGGGGAGTGAGCGAGCGGCTGCGTGGTGCTGAGTTGCCAGCTGGGTTAAACTATGACAATAAGAAACCTTCGGTTTTCCACAGAGCACTATTATCTCAATAAAGGCTTGAGAGGTTTTTGTATCTTCCCTTGCTTCTCCACCACGTTGTTTGCACCACCCTTTTCCTTAGACCTCATGCACATTAGGAAATACTCACCAGCAAGCACTTAATTCTCTTTGTTCATCTACCCATCCCACTCGATACTCCTCTGCCTTTCCAATGTCCATTGGCCCACAGTTATGCAGCCTGGCTCTCCCAGGTTTCCAGAGAAGTGACTGCAGCGTAGCATAGAAAATCTCCTGTGGGCCCTTTTCAACCTCAACTCACGAATGCTCAGACCATTCCCCTCACCTACTCAAGTTTTTCATGTCTGCAAAATGCTCAGCAATTGCTTATGTGCAAAAGCACTTTACAGGAAAACATTTCACAGAGTTTTAAGCTACCACCACAGTGAGAGGGGAGGTAGAAAGACCCATAGATGGGATACAAACACCTCGCAGCCCAGATCCCTGGGGCAAATACAGGATGCATTCAGCAGCTGCTCCTTAAAAGGTATGAAGGCGACCCAGCTGGTTCATACAGTAAAAAACCCTTTAACTACAGCACTGCTCTATCAGCTGAGCCGTGCAGAGATTTTTCTTCAAAAGCCTCTTGGGTTCCCCACCACCATACCATCCCTCAGCCCCCCACACAAGATTTTCTGTATTACAGTTATTGCATTAACTGACAGAGCCCAACAATAGCCAAAGATGGTAGATATCAGAGTTGCCAAGTAAAGGTGAAACCACAGCCAAGATGTGTATCTGTTCACTGGAAGTGCCTGCACCGTTCATGACAGATATGTGTGGCAAAAATGGTGCCTGACAGAAAAAAGCTTCCAGTTGATATTAGATAGATTAGGCCAGATTCTTCCTTAGGGTAACTCTGATCTGCAAAATGGAATTGAACGAGCGATTGACTTACTATTATCATCAAATTATCATCATTTTTAGCTACACTTCTTCTTATCCTCTTCCGAGGACTTCAGCTCCCTGGTGGAGGAGAAGGCCATGATAGCTGGGAGAACACGAGTGCCTTATGACACATCTGTCTGTACATGTTCCTGGTGATAAAGGCTTAAATGCTGGCAGTAATGTCATAAAAATTGCTAGGGACTTAGCACAGGGCAGTTCAAAAGAAAAGACATATTTCTGTGCCAGTGTTCAGAGGTTGATAGGATGCTGAAAGCTCTCGCAGTCTTCTTGCCATTCCAGTGGAAGCCTCAGCTGTACAAATTCAAAATCAGCAGACTGCAGCAACTGTAGATAAGAGAGTTAATGTATCTTGGTTTCCAAGTCAGGGCTATTTAAGCCCTAACTCAGTAAAGTACTTGCACACTCATCATCGTGTGATTCAGTGGGCTGCTTGCTCTCCTAAAAGTTAGCGCTTCGCCTCTAACTTCCAGAGCGAAGGGGGAGCATATCAACTGTTTGCTCAGCTCCACAGAGACCAAAAAACATCCTGGTTTTGCCAGGGAAAGATTCTCCACTAAAGACACTAAAACAGGCAACAAAAGTTCCCTTTTGAGGACTTCTTACCCCCTGGTGCAGAAGTCAACGCCCTGGCAGAACAGCCCACTGCAAAGCATGCATTAAGTCCACAGGGACTTAGGTTGTTCTAGGTCAGAGTAGTTTCTGTACTCAGCCCAAAATCAGCAAAGCACAAAAACCTCTTAAAATAATCACTACGTCTTTATAAATCTTCTTCCAGGTTAAAACTCAACATAAGGCCTTTTAATTGCTCTCAGAAAAAACACCACAGGGCAGTCCGATGGTCCTCTGCTAAAACTCCATTTGCAGACTGCGGGCATCTTGCATCAGTGACAACTGAACCATTCTGTTGGGCTCTAGAGAGACACTTCGTATGTTAAACGCCTATGCATTCACGATGCTAAGTATTTATCCAGGCTGGAGCTTCAATGCGTGTAGTAACAAGCTGTAAAAACATGTCAGCAGAATTTGAGCTGAAGCTGCCAAGTGTCAAAATAGGATAGCATTTGAACATTTGCAAATTTTGCTCATGATACAGCAGCACAAGGCAAATATACCACCATTAGCATTTCAAAAATAGTTTTTGAATGAAAGGAAGCTTTAAAAATAACTTTGTTTTCTCCTGGCATGCCTGTGCTAATAGATTCTACTTTTAATTTAAAAAGTCTCTTGTATGCAGGCACAAGGCGTCACCATCTCCTTATGCAATTTAAGTTCCTCTGGCAAAGCAAATCAGACCATGGTTCACCTCTCACTTCTCCCCAGCAAACCTGGGAGGCTTTGTGCACAGGTTGGTGCCTCATGCCCCTCCAGATATCCACATTCCACTCACCGGTGACAGTAAGCTCATTGCGATCCCTCCGAGAGTGCTCTTTCAAGTAAACTATATCACATCGCTGGGAAACACAATTAACTTCTCTTATAGATAAATCAACTGAGCCAGAGAGAAACAAATTTGTTTATCCAAAGTCATCAAATTACCGCTTGTACCATCATTAGTACCATAGCAGACAGTGAAGTATTAAAGCAAGAGGAATCAACATACAACTATAAGGTAGGAAAAAGGAAAAGCAAGATCCCTACTGAAAAAAGAGTGTAACTATGTAATAAACAGTAGTACCATAACGGCAGAGGTGCTGAATTCTAGTTACATGCCCTCCGTACCCATAGGATGCTTTGCTGTGCAGTGCCAACATTTTTCCAGACCATTTTATGCATGTGTTGTAAAATATACTGAGCTGTTTAATCTATCTTTCAGTACATTGCTTTCTTTTTTTCCTTTTCCTCTCACTATCTTCTCAGGTATCCAACTCAGGTCTGTGGTTTGTAAACACTGCTAACTAATTCAAGAATTATCTACCCGGAAATCTCATTAGCTAAGATAAAGATGATTCATTTTGTTTCTATTAGCCAAAAGGACAAAACAAACAGTTGAGAAGATCTAAAATTACACACTTAAGAAGAAGCAATGCTAAATCTGAGTACAGCACCAAAACAAAAGCCCCGGACAAGCAAGAATTCTGCAAGTGAAGTCCTCCAGAAAGCAAGTTATTAACTGGACTTTTAATCTGTTTGGCACAGTATAGTTTCAGTGGTAAATATACTCTGTCACTGTTTTCTTTAAGGATTTCTTCAGTTCATCACTTATTCTCCCTAATACCTACCTGCCATAGTTTAAAGATTCCATCTTACTATATGGCCTTTTACTTCCCAGCTCAAAACAGACAGACAGAAGCACTGTGTTGGGCCATCGGTTAGCAAAGAGACTGCAAAGTTCTTAAGTATTTTGGAGCTCATCATTTTACAGGATTTCTGTGTAAGAGAGGTGACTTAGTGTGGTGGTGCTAACAGCAGTGCCATGAGGAACCACAGTCAGAAGAACTTCAGTGCTTCTGCCCATGTTCACATCATGATAGGCCAAGTGCTGTAACAATGCTTAGTACCTCCAGGTCACTCTGCAAACTCCAGGCAGCTCCAAGACCTAGTTCACACCCAAAGGAATCATATCTCGAGCTTGATCTCAAATCCATCAGGCTGCAGCATCAGATGGGAGAAGGAAGTATTTTTCCCCCATCCCCTGAAGGAAGTAAGGCATCTACTGTAAAACCAGAATTTAGATATGCCCTGGTGACAAGACACAGCCCTTCCATGCTGCCGTTCACCAATCAGCACTACAAAACATTGTGCCTAGTTTTAGCTTTAAGGCTTCTCATAACAGTAGATTTATGCACATGCTTATGCATTTCAAGAAGAGGGGCCAAATTAATGTAAACTGATTAAGTTCCTTAACTTCAAAAGTGATGGGCAAGTTCGGGCTTTTTATTTTAAGATACCCTCCCTGCCACACCCTGGAGGGGCCTGATTTTCATGAAGTACCACTCGCCTTCTTTCCAGGAGATCCCTTCCTGACGTCTCTCAAAACAGGCAGAACTGCGGGTCACACTGGAGAGCACGGGGTGCCCTACGCCGAACACCGTGTATATCCAATGCTCATCTTCAAATCCCGACCAACTTGTTTCCTCCTTCTCAACTGTGCGCTTCTGAGCACGGAAGCCTGCTCACTGTACCATACAAGCCTACCTCGTGCTCCAGAGTGTGGCATCCAGAGAGCTCTCCTCCTCTTTTTGCTAGAGTGCAGATATTAAATCCTCAGTGTTCACAGCAGGACAGTCAGTTTCCAGGCTGCAGCCTTTCATAGCCTGCACCTGGTAGGAAATCTATGCCCTGACACGCAGCACCTCCAGGCATCAGAGCCCAAAGGGCACTCACCCTCCCAAAAGTGTAAGCTGCATTTCTCCCCACTGCTAAAGGAATTGGCGGTATAGATTTGAAACCCTGAGGTTTCAAACTACATCACCTGCCTACAAAAAAAAAAAAAAAAATCAACCAACCAAACCAACAAAACAAAACACCATGCAAACAAACAAACAAAAAAAAAAAAAACAGTCCTAAAAAAGAAAAAGGAAGGAAAGCAGGAACACATGAATTTTAGTCAAATCACATGGGCAGGCTGCACAAACATAGAGAGGTAAGGAAAACTTACATTTTGTGTACACTAGGAAAATACCTCTGGGTAGGGGCACCATTAAAGCCATGCTGGCTAGAGATACAGTGTACAGCTGCAAACAAGTACTGTAGCGTGCATCTCTTCGGGTAATGAAGAAAGGTATGCCAGGAACAAGCCAACTTTGTTTTTTCTTCAAAAGTGTAGCCTCCATTGTAGCTAAACTTTTTTTTTTTTTGGACAGTTTTGCCAGTCCAAAAATGTCAAAAGTAAATCACATATGCAACCAACAGCTGCAATACAGCAAATTCAGCACAGCAAGGGTTTGTACATCTTCATCTGGTATAACCAGACTCGCATAGGCAAAATCTTGTAAGGAATACATGAGCACATACTGCTAGCTTTCTATTTCACTCATAACCCAGGAGAGTGTCAATTAATTTCAGAGGTCTGCGAAGCTCTTCGGTTCAGAGCTTCAGTAGGCTTCAGAGGCTCTGAAATGCTGGAGAGAAGAAGGGAAAGACTTTATTCTCCCCAGGCTCAAACAGCTGGTGGTGCCCGACAGGAGTGGTCACACTGTAGAGGCAGAAGTTGCAGTTCCACAGGTGGCTTAAATTGGATCCAAGCCCAAACTCCTCCCACACGGGGCATCCTCGTGCTTGTGCCTCCCCAGTCCCAAACCAAACATTTCCACATGCTCTCTTGTGCCAGCTGTGCAATCCGACAGCAACATCGGAAAGCAGGAAAGTGATCCAGGTGAAAGCTCATCTTTGGCATTTTAGGGTATGCTAAAATATATGTAATTATTGATGGTGTAAACTTATACATAAGAGTCAGCAACATCCCTGAAGGAGCATCATGGGACGCTATACCCCACAGAACCAGCAGAACTTCTCTAGGAGTTTCAGAAATTGTTCATCTGTATTAAACTTATTTTCCTACTTGCTAACACTCACAAAACACATCATCAGTATTTATCAACAGATTAGACGACAGCCCTTCCCTAAAGCTGTCAAATATTGTTGCTGTCATCTTTTAGGAATTAGTACAAAGGAATATCAAAGTAATTCTGCATAGTGCTCTGAGCTGTGGCCTTCATTTCAGCAGAGCAGGTAGGCAAAGTGCAGGAGGAAGGACCTATGGTGTTACATAGAACATGTGTAATGCTATGCAATACTTATGTCATGCTGCACAACTATACATGGCTTAGATAATTACCAATATTGTTATAAAGTGTTATATAGAAATATTAAACTGGTTACCCTCAACCACACCCCACCACAGGCTAGGGAAGAGGACAACAGAGAGGATTTCTATGGAAAATACCATCCATAAAGGGAGAGCCTACTCTGAATTGAATGCAAGACTGATCTCTTTCCTCCTCTCTCCTGTCCAGGAACTGGCCCTGCTGGTCAGGTCTGCCACCATCTGCCCAACAAGACAAACAGCCAGCTCAGGAGAAGCCCTGAAGGCTGCAGTGCTGAGCCCTGCCAGCCTGGCAGTGTTTGGAAAGACTCACTGTCCTTAGCCGCAGGTCCCGGGCTCCATGCCTGGAGCACCGGCCAAAACAGGGGGCTGCAATCCTGGTTGGTACCTTGCACATCAGCTTGCCCCCTGTTCAGGGGGACATAGCCTCTACCCTTCTTCCCTAACTCTGCAGCCTCTCCCCAGATGGGTGCCCCAGCACAACCCACCACCCCTAAAGCAGAGCACAAGCTCCCTCCCTCCGGCAGCAGGAGGCAAAGGGGAATTCTTGGACCCCTGCCCACCCCCCAGCCCTCTTCGCACAGTGGTGGACCTGCTGCACCCAGAGAGACAGCCGGTACCACAGGTGAGATTCAACGTGAGGATGACGGGGCTGCTTTCATGTCTGGCCTTTAAAGGTCCCCAGACAACACCCGTGCTCAACTGAGCCTCATAAATTTAACCACCGAATGCATTTTATGGGCATAATTCCCAGGGTCTTTGAAAACAATGTGTCCTGTCAAAATAACATCCGAACGAAACAGGCTCTTTAACCACCCAACAAAGCCCTGTTTGATGTGCCACATTCCAGGAAGCACAGCTCAGTATGATTTTATCTGTGTGTTGTCGGGCCCCTTGTGCCTTTTGTTGAAAAACTAATACAGCTCCACAACAGGGGAGAAAATATTCCTCTCTAAAAGTATGCAGCCGGGGGAGGGAGGGGGGGGGAGTCAGTGTTAAAAAAAGAACCGCCATACCAAGTTCCTCTGGTGTCACGCTTACTGTTTTCTTCGTTCAGTGATCTAAATGCTCACCTCCTAGAATTACAGTCTTTTTTCAGGCCACCTGTAGTGACCAAAACATTCATTGTAAGGCAAAAACCAGAATGCGTTTTGTTCAGATGCATCCCCTTCAACCTCCAGTATCTGTGCATTGCCTTTGCTTTTAAGTCACTAGTCAGGACAATCATCTCCCTGAAGTCAGTGAGAGGCCTCAAAAGAGAGAAAGATGCTTCCTTTCTCCTGAGGACAGGATGCTTACGCCTCGGGATAAATTCCAGTTTTCATGTCCATGTGGGCCCACACAAGCAAATAGAGTACATTCTTCTCTAATGACAGGGCACAGCCAGGGGGGAAAAGTCAATACCAAAGAAAGAGAAGTCCTACCCAAGCTTGTCAAGTGCTCAGAAGTCTCTTCATGATGACAACACAATGGCCAAAGCAGGTTAGACAAAAGGTTTACCTACTTGCTGTGCTTTCTTTGACAGCTCCTACCACAGGAGACTTATGGGAGAGCATTAGGTGGTGGCCAGTGAAACGGTCCTGGTACAGGCTCTCTAGACAACTTCTAGATATCTATGACTGAGAGACTTCCTGGGCTAGCAATGGCATTTTTGTGTTTAATAGCTCTCCATCAATTTTTATATCATGGTTTTGCTTTTTTGGAACCAGCTCTGCCTTTGACATTCATATCAGATTGTATTTGGCAATGTACTTAAGCTTAATTACTTCTTGTATGAAAAAAATGTATACTCTTTGGACCTGAAACTACCACCTGACAGTTTCATTTGAGGTACCTTAGCTTTATTACAAGCAAAAAAAAGCGGTTTATTTCAATCTATTTTGTTCATGATGCTCACGGTCTGTAGAGCTCTGCATCCCCTTTCTGTAATCTCTTTTCTGGGATGAAGAACCTTCACCTTGTAAGTCTGTAGTTGTTTAGAAGTCATCCCATACCTGGGAGCATTCCTGGCACCCCACACTGTGCCCTTACAGTACCACTAAGACTAGTCCAACCTGGCAGAGAAGAGATGGCCAGCCTTGGTCACAGACTGAGTCACTGCTTAGGAAGATTTTAAAGCACAGTGAGAGCTGACAACTCACTACACATTCCTCAAAGTAACATTTAGCAGACACCTTGTACCCATTACTAATAGCTGGAGGCAATCAGTGTCCACCAGCACCTGAGGGCCACACACTCTCCCAATCTAAAGTTCCAGCTCAATTAACAGAATGAGACCCATGACATTCTGGCTTGTTCTGTATTGCAGGAATGAAGGTTTAGTCAAAGACTGCGCAGAGTCAGAGCATTTGCACATCTTAGTACTTCAGTGCCCAATGCAGCTTTCGTGACAGGGTGAAATTACCACTTTTTTCTTCTCTCTCTTCTTGGTGGGTTTTTTTTTGTTTTGTTTTGGGGTTTTTTTGTTTGGTTAGGGGTTTTTTTGTGTGTGTATTTTGGTTTTGGTTTTTTTTTTGGTTTCGTTCAGTTTGGATTTTTTTTCAATTGTTATGTCAGCACTGAGCCCAGGAATGGAAGACTTAATTTGCCAGCGAGGCACCCACTGAGCTACAACTGCATCCATGGCAGCCCACCAGCATGCTGGGCTTTGCGCTCTGTTAAACTGGCTTCCCACAACTGAAACCCCATTGCTCTCCGTGGTGTCATCCAGCTGCCAAACCAGGCGGGTGGGATGGGAAGAGCCTGCCCAACATCTCCCCACTGCCCTGCTAACCAGCTAACATAGCTGTTCTGGAATCGGCACTGACATACACTCTTTACAGATGTCCCCAGCCAACAAGGTCAGCAGATTTACAAAAAACAAATAAACAAAAAACCCAAAAACAAAACAAAAAAAAAAACAGAAAGCCCCCCCAAACCCTAAGAAAGCTGTGACCATTTTGCTCCAGGGCAGCAAGCTGAAATTCCCTCGCTTAAGAAGTGAAAGAGGAAATGGGGAAGAGGGGAAATGTTTGATTAAAGCTGGCACAAAAGGATGCTGCCCTTCCAGGAAGGTGAGCACTGCTAGCAGAGCCTCAGAAATGGCCATTTAAATGATAAACTGTTTCGAAACACCTTCCCCAGAGTCTGTGCACAAAGAGAAGCATTTCAACCCATGGAAGCTGAGTCTGCTGAGCTGAAGAACAATGTGTTTTGCATTCTCTCACAACTATTTTGTTCACAAAACACGCACCTGTTGGTCGGCATGCCTTCAGAGCCATGGTGGGGAGGCGAAGCAATCTTGACCTTGTCAACCACTACTGCACTGCCAACCATTAGCTTCTGCACGCTGTGAGACTGTGCTGCCTGTGCTGCTGTAGTCGTTGCAATTCAGTTGCTGCTCTGAGGAGGGGGTAAAATTGAAGCACCTGCACATTAGGATCGACTTGCACGGTTCTCTATGCCATTGCATTTCCATATGGTACAGAATTGATTCTTTTTCTACCTCAGTAACTCTCTCCCGGCATTTTGGTCTGCACTTCTGGCTTCACTTGCTGGATTGCTTGGAGCAGATTTTCTATAATAGCTCAAGCTAGACCTAAAACCTGCTTGGTGAATATTCATGTACAACAATTACAGAATTTCTTACCTTATTTATGTAAGTGGGGCTCTTAGTTCCTTGTTATACTACTTTTGGCTGAATGAAGCCAGAAATGATTTACATCATTCTGTAAGCTGACATCCTTGTTACCTGCTTGCACTTCCGTATGCAAACTCTACCAACAAAACCCTGCACTATCAACAATAGGTACGGGAAGACAGGAATGGGTCTCATTGTTCATATGTACATGTTAACAAATTCATCTCAAAATCTCGGGTTTCAAATCGACTTAGCAGGTTAATTCAATACAATGCGTGTTTTCTGGATTTTGCTTTTAAATCAAAAATACACATATTACTAGTTCAAACAATTTAGAGAAATCCAAGCGTATTATATAATCACTGGGGGTTTTTTTATCATGAAAGCATATAACCCTATAAGAAGACAAAACAAGTTGACAAATCTACCAGTGGTTAAACCGTACTAAGCAGGAATTATATTTTTAGCTTTTAATACTTCGGAGTATTAAATTAATACAGAGTCCCAAACAAACTGTCCCCTGTCAGCCTTTAGCTAACATCAAATCAACCTGATGTACTACCTAGGGTTATGCTTTTGGGCCCTTTTTAAACACCGGAAGGGCCCTGAGAGTCCCCCAGGCCTTCAGAATTTCCCTAGTTTTTCAAGATTTGGTAAAAATCAACATTATTGTTTCAGAAAGCGCCACAGCCAGCTGCCTGAGCTCCCCCGGGGCGTTACTTCTCAGGACCAGAGGATTTCAACACACCAGAGCAGATGCCGCCTTGCCAGCTCTGCTCCCACGCAGGACCACCTTGCCTTTCCTCAGCTCTGCTCCCACGCAGGACCACCTTGCGTTTCCTCACACCCCACCACACAAGGGGAGACATCCTGCCCTTCAGCTCGAGAGCCCGGGGGAAATAACCCCCGAGCGTCTCCGCTGCTTCTGCAGCGTTGTTTATAATCATGCTGAGCATCTCCCCTTACACATTAATTAGCTCTCTGGAAAGTGCCATTTAGCCTGTTCTCTCCTGAGACTGAGGGGCCTATAACAAACCCCCATCTCCACCTTGTGTTTACTTAAATATACAGCAGACAAAATAAGTTTTCAACACGTAATTTTTATAAATACTACCTCACAGATACAGCTACTTGTTTACTGGCACATTATCTTCTTGGGTAGGCACATAAATCTGTGAGTGTATATAGACTCCTGTGCACATATGAACAGGCAATTGTGGCTTCTCACATATGGATGTGGAAGAGAGATTAACCCAACGCTCATTAAATAAGGGACTGCTTTGAAGTACTCCATAAACATACTTAGCATAACGCAGTTTGCATCCTGGCTGGGGCCTCCAGAAACTACCAGAATATAAACAAATTATAAAGATAATATTTCTAGAAGTAATTGCGAGACACATGTTTTCTGTTTTACAAAGCACCAACATTTTAACTCAATGACTTGGCATCTCATTTTTTCAAAATGTGACATTTAATTAACATGGTTTCCGCGCATCACTTCCTCTTGCCGTCGCATCAGAAAGCTGCTCTCTGCACAAGATAGCTTTCATCTCCAAGCGCATGTGCGTGTGTATACACACGCATCCTAGAGAAGAATTTGCATGCATTATCACGTAGCTTGATGAAGGACATCAAGCCACTGCACTACGATCACTGCCATAGCTGCACCTTTGCCAGGTCTATTTGTGCTGGCTCGCCAGGCGCTTGGCTGGGGTGTCACTGAGCAGAGCCGAACCAGCGTGGGGCTGGGTGCCCAATATCCCCTAGGTGACAGGGGACCTTGCCCAGCTAAGCAGGAGCTGCCTGCTCAACTATTTTGAGTTGACTGTGCCCTCCTCTCCTGGGTACGTCTGCACTAGCTACTGCTATATATGCCCACAGATGTTGTTGCCTGATGCCTTTAATGGTCATTTGTGGCCTAAAAAAAATTTTTTAGAGGCAGCTAGAAGGGGCCACAGATGCCTTTCTGTTAGTTTTACAGAGACACAGGAATAAATATAGTAAATAATGTATCACATTTCAGACCCATCTTTTGCGTTATGTAAGCAACACGACTCCTTTTTTGTTCCAGAAAACTTCCAGCCTCTCTTCCACACTCCAAAATCACAAGGAGTATACAATTAAATTTGAAGAGTTGCAGCACAAACTTTCTAAATCTTTGCTGTCGCCTACAAACTTAGGGGCATTTGTATCTGTCATTTCCAAGATGGCAAGCAGCCTGCACCTACTGCTATCATTAGCTAAATCTGTGCCTTCTGATACTCCTCACTTTCCACCCTCATCTATTATTTTCTTTCCTCTCAACTTGGAGGAGCACACTCAAACTCCCTGATGTGCTGGAGTAAACCTGAAAACCAGTCAGTATTTAACAAGCAAAAATGCGCCCGTTTTATTTATTTAGGCAGTTTCTCTGAACTCACTGCTCATATTTGCATGAGTGCTCCTCATCTGGACTAGCTGGATGCTGCAGGAAAAAAAAAACCACCAAAACTCATAAATAGTTGATATCTCATGAAAAACATACACATTGGGAGCTATTCTGCTCCTCAAAACCTTTCCTCTGTTTCTGTTCTCTTCTTTATTACTAAGGACATTTGTAGACAACAGGATCATTGCTTCTTAAGTGAACATCTACTATTAAAAGCTATCTCTCAAGCGAGCCAGATCTTGCTTGCCTTGATCACAGAAATAGTTTTATTGATTTCAATAGAACTATTTGTGCGAAGCAGACGGGACTTGACCTCTGGCAATAACGATGTGCCATGTCCCTGCAGGTTGCTCTTGATACTTCGGTGATCTCACACACTGAAGTTTTGAAGTATTAGTAGTTTAAACAGAGAGACATTAAGGAAAATAAGTTCCTGCTATCACATGCAGTTCCAAAGAAGAGAGTCAGAACAAAATAGCAGACAATAAAGTGTGAGACCTTTTTCTTGCCAAAATGTTTCTATCACATTTCAGTGCCTGTTTTGCATAGATGAGTTTCTCCCAGTACTGTTTTAATTCCCAATGCTTAAAATAGGAGAAGGCTACAAACTCAACCCTCTCGTGTGGGGTTCCCGATACCAGTTTGGGGCTAGTTGCACAGCAGCCATCACTGTGCTATGCTGGGACATGGGGCAGGAAGTTACCTCAAAAGGGAGACCGTGAGGTGAGCCCAACCATACCAGCTGGCAAATCTGCAGTCTCTTAAGGGATGTTACAAAGACCAGGTTGTAACGTCAAGCCCTCGTGCCATTGTGCCTTGCACAGATGCATGAATTCACACATAAAAGTAACACCCGGCAGTTTTTCAAGCATCTTGGTTCAAAACTACATATACACAACATCGCCTTTCTACTGCCAGCTCAGGCTGCCGCAATGGACACGCATGGGTAACATTCTTACTGCTTCCTTTGCATGTGTACAACTGGGAAGTGATACATCTAATGCCCATGAACAAAGAGCTTAACTACACAGTGGGCAGCGCTGAACTCCTCCGTTCAACCATGAACCCCAGCAGTCCTACATTGACAACACAGCTGTAATGCCTCGTCCTGCCAGAGCTGGACTCCCTCTCTATGTATATTTTAGTCCAGGCCTGCTTTTTTGTTTAAGTAGATACTGGAAAAGAGCCCGCTGCTGCACAGATGGGTACATACGACATGGGTATGCTCCACCTCTTAAAGTGCTATCCTTGCATGGCTGATTCATTCAGAAATTACCCAAGGATTCAAATGTGTGCCAATCACAACAAGAGCTGGCTAATTCCTCAGAAAGTGACAGCAAATCCACTAAACAGCACAGTCTCCCTGCTCAACCTTCCTGTGAAGGAGAGAATTTGCTGCTAATCCTTTTAAGACTGCCCACCACATGTTGGCTAGTAAGGACCAGAGCTGTTACAATGAAAAATGTTGTCACCTGCAAAATATTATTTGCTTTATTTTTGATGATAATAGCTGTTTTCATACACACAACACACAAAATAAGACTTTTAATTCACCTAGGCTTTTAAACAGTTCAGAGTTTTAACTACAGAATGTAACATTTACTCTAGAGGCTTTTTTCTGGTAGTTAAAGCACTTGCAATTTAATTTCCTTAATTGATGAACTGTGTCAGAAATTGCTATTTAGGACACATGCTTTATGTTAGGACCTCCATTCAGTTGCGTTATTCCCTGAGGACTATTGCACTGACACTACCTAGATGACACCACAGCATGGCTTTTACCTGCTCTCATGCACTTCCAGCAATCCACCCATAATTACCCTAGAACAGGGAAGGCCCTTTGATTCCTAGGAAGAGATACGCTATGTGTAAAATCACTGCAATAACTGGGCTGGGCTCTTGCGGGGCTGCCAAGCATCACATACCTCCTACACCTCGGGCTCAGGGGGGGTCTGTACCGAATTCCCCGGATAAGGGGAGGCACCGGTGGCACCTGGCTTTCTGCAAGCAGGGGCGTTCTGTGCATGGACTGCCCGGGCTGCCTGCAGCCTGATGGCAGGGGCAGCGACAGAGGCACCACCTAATGAGGGGAGGATAGCAAGCAAGGGAAGGGGAGGCAGGCTGAGCGACGGAGGCAAGGGTGTATTTGCAGGAGTCCCAATTATCTTGTGGAGTCAGTGGGCTACAACTCTCCCAGCTCCTTTTATGGTATTCTGCTGTCCAACTGGTGCCAAAACCAGAAAATGAAATGGAAATAACTGGAACACAAGATATGATGCAACTAGTGGGAAATTACCGACTCCCTGACTCGAATTCCCTGTACTTCTTTAAGGGGATTACTGATAGCTCTTCTGAAGTCTGAAAGAACTGACAGACAATTGGCTTAGAAAACACATACTTCCTTGGAAAAAAAAAATTAATTATCACTTTCTCATTATCCATCCACCTCCTTTTTTCCATGTTAGTAAGACAGGGAGGAAACATAGCTGTCTGACAATTCATTTGCTCTTGTTTATTGATTTCTCATATGAAGCCATGTTCCCCAGATAGTGATGTCATTTATTTCCATAGCAACTGTATAGCATCAGAGGACTATACCCAAGCAGGTGGAGGAAAACCTTTAGGGAACAGGAATATCTTATGTTCCTGCAAATCTGCCTGCACCAGAATAGGGCTTTTAGAAGATGTCTGAAAGCTGGCTCTGAATGGTCTTACAAAAGACTGAGCAGTGACAGTATTATTAACCACTTTTCATTGGCAATGGTCAGATCAAATTCAGATGTGCAAAGCCTACTCCTCTCTGCTCTGCAGAGCACTACTCTGTACGTGCCACATTCAAAGAAGCGGCAGAAAGACACAGCTTTTGAACCAGCCTACTCCAACCAGTAAAGTCCCCCCTTCAACCCCCCAAAAAAGCAGTACTCACCAACAAGTTACCAACGAACCCAGGGTGGTTACCAGCTTTTCAGAAGCAAGATTTACCCTTCCAGATCGATACTTAAAACCTAAGTCATTCTGTCAGTGCCATCCATCTCTATCCTTTGCAGGATGAACTTGTGCAGCAGCTGGCTCCAGCCACACAGCAAGCTCTGAAGTTTCTCATTCTGCAGAAGAGATGGCACGGAAGCGGTCCAGGGACAGAATTATTTGATTGCATGAATTACTAATTACATCCATTACCTCTCTCTCGGAAGGTAATTTTTACCCAAAGTACCAGAGGTTCAGGTCATCAGAGCCTCCACAGCTCAACAAAGTCCTAGACATGGTATTGGCTCCCCTTCAGTGGTCACAGTATTTGAGCCAAACCTGATCTTTTTTTTCCCCACCTCACTGGCCCATTTCTTTTCTTCCCCAAAAAGGTACAGCAGCCTCACCCTTAACCACAAGCAAAGAAACCTGCAAGAGCCCTTTCTTCACCCACCTACTGAAGTATGCCCGTGTCAAGGAGGGGGATGTGCCCCAGGGTCAGCCCTCGGGGGTAGACAGGCAGATTGAGTTGCCCCCGAAGCACTCACCCGCCGACTCACTGCCTCTTGTGCTCATGTAAGTTAGTGTAAAGAGGGGAAAGGGATACAAAGGTGCTCAGAGGTTACCAGAGGTGAAGTAAGACGCTTTACATGGAAAATAAACAGATAGGAAAAAGTAAAAATATAATTCTTGTTACATCTTTTTTCTTCTGTGAAAGTCAATAGATAAACACCTTAAACGAGGTTCAGCTAATGACTCTCTCATACAACAAAAGCACTAGATGGTAAATGGTTGCCCATTCAGCAAGTTGCTAAATCTATTACCATGAATTCCTGATCTAATTCATCTTAGCAAAGCGTACACTGAGGCTTTTGCTTTGAAAAAACTTCAAATTGCAACAAGAAGCTGGTCTTCTCTTTTCCTGTTAGCAAAGTACATAAACTGAGAAGGGACGCTTTGGGTAAATTCAAGACTTCATTATTCATTAGCTTGACTAATTAGTCTGCAGTTCAATACAGGTAATATTTTCTTTAAAGTAGCCTAAGAACTCATGGAGCAACAACTGACAGCGCAAATATATTTTTCTTTTTTCCTATTACCACCATTCTAGGCTGTGCATAAAACTTTCTTTCAACATGTTACTTTCCCATTGAGGTAACACAGTATGGGTTCTTCAGAGGCTTCCCTCTGCTTTATAATTCCATTGCCCATTCGTTCTCAGTTCTCTCCTGCATTTGCAACCTGTTGCCAACCTTGATTTGATTTACTTTGCCAGTAATGCCCCTTCTTGTGCCCTTCAGTCTGTGCTTAAACATAAACTATACAGACAGCTAGAAAGGCTTGACTGACAGCTCCCGTGTTTCCCTTTCTGAGTTTAGCCTGTAAAAGTTGGGTATAGTCTCATGAAGGCACACAGATGAGGAGCTGGCATCACTGAAGATGCCTCAGTGTCAGGCAGCCTCCCTGAAATACTCTGCATATATTCCCACAGTCTCCAATGTGCTCCAAAGACAACATGAGTATTATTCAGCCCATGGCCCCTGCACGGTTGCATTGGGGAACATGTAACAAATTTAAATAGACTAGTAACAAGCCATACCATAAAATGCTGTTCTTCCAGTTAAATGCTTCTCCAGTTAAACCCCTGGATCAATTTAATGAGTTGACTGGTGCTTTTCTACATTAACTCCTTGGTTTGTATTCAAATTGTACCAGACATCCCGCACACTGAGGTGTTCAGCCTGTGCTGTATTGCCCTATTGCTATTACACAGCTATTGCTAGAAGGTCGCTCCCTTGACAGAAAAGCCTGCAGGGCTGCATCCCTTTCCTCCTTTTCCCAGGTACCCCAAGAAGTGACCATTCAGCTGGGAGCAGAGACTGAGAGAAGGAATATTTTCCTCTTCTGGCTGAGGAAGAGCTGTTACAGAAAGACACCAAGGGCTGTCCCCCCCACACCTGCAGCTGCAGAGAAGATACTGCAGAGATCCATGCCAGATAATCAGGGCAGACATAGTGAGGGGAATATCTTCCCAGCTTCCAGAGAAGGCTGGGTGTCTGGACATGGTGCCTGGGGTCCGATGCAGACGCTCAGCCCCTGCTCTCAGGGCCACTGCATGGCAGGGCACTCTGAGGCTGGCCACAAAAAGTGTTCTGAGGAGTAAGAGTTCCCCTCCACCAGGAACACATCTGCAATGGGATCACTGAAGATGTCTGCAGTGATGACATTCAGATGCTCCGAAAGACCGTGATTTTCCAAAACAGAAACCCATGCATAGAGAAGGAGTTTGAAAATCTGGCCAGATTTTCAAACTCAGTTTCCATTAGCCCTATTGACTTGAAGGTTAATCCTGCAAAGTCCAAAGTCATCAAGCACAGATCCTACCTCTGTGCCCAAACACTGCAGTACCTCCCTGATGACCCCCGAGTGAGAGGGGTGTCACCGCCCACCGCTCGCCTGTGTCACTTGCTCCAGCTGGCCTGTATTGAGACCTGTGGGATGAAGAATCTTGTTCCACATTAACAAATCATTACTTAATTTCTGATATGGAATGACCTGTTAACTTCAACTAATTCTTAATTTAATTCAAATTTCTCTCTTACATATCACATAAACATCAAAATAATCTGGAACCTCATTCTAACCCCACCTGACATTGGTATATATCACTATTACCTCTACCACTGTAATACGCTCTACCCAGGTGTTCCAAGAGCATAATTAATTTTGCAGTCTTTAAGATCATGCTGATACTACCTAGAACGGAAAAGTGGAGCATTTCAAAAATATTTTCAGTTCTCCATTTAAATTTAACATGTGGAAAACTACTTTCATTTGTGCAATTAGCTACAACCCTAAGAATATTTTCCAACTGTATTCACTGAGCAACAGCAAGAGCTCAGCCAAAACAGGAGCAGAAACAAAGCAAGTTGAAGCAAGCCCATTTATGTCTAGTTCTGCTCCTTTGTTTTTCATGAGCAGAAGGACAGCTACCAGCCTCTTGAAATCAAACCAGTTTCTTTCAAAGAACATTTGTATTTTGTAAACCAATTAAACCACATGAATAGTACAAGCATGAATAGGCTTTTGTTTTATTCAAATTAAGATATTTTGGATTTGTGAAGATGCAAATAGATATGACAAAAAAGGTAACAAGGGTACAACAGAAAATTATGGAGCAGGGAGAAACTTAATTACATGCCCATTTGATTGAAAGGTCAAGGTTCTTTTTGTATTGCTTCAAATTTTAAAATTCACAGATCCCTTCCCTGTTTTCCAAATATGTTCAGGAAAATAAGTTGGTTGAATTTGTCCTTCCATGGCTTTTAATTTCAGTTGCATGCCATTTGAATCCATTTATTTCTATGGAAATGCAAGACCAGTTCCAAGTCATGAACTAACACACTTCCTTTTAATGAAGACTGGATCAAAATCTGCAGTCCTCCCACAACAGAAAAATCCTGCAGAATTTAACAATGTGTGATAAGCCTTCTAAAAAAAGTTTAAAGAAAATCTAAACCAGCCAGCAGAGCTCTACATCACTGCACTCAACAGCTGAAAGAGCAATGCTCTCCATCAAATACTAGAAGGTTTTAAAGCCATTTTTTAGGACACTATTTAATTCCCATAAGTGAAACACTTCCACTAGATTTAAAACAGAAAATCCTACTGACCCAAGCAATGGGTTCTGCTCACAGCCCCGCTGCAGCCTAACCCTGTGGAGCTGACCACCTTTATCCCTATCACCTCCTCAGGGTGATGCCCCAGCCTCCTTCAGCACCACCCACTAATTCCCATCCACTTGCATTCACTGGGATTTTTTGCTGGATTTAAAAAAAAAAAAAAAAAAAAAAAAAATACTGAGAGGCCAATTTACAATAACATCCAATGACAATAGCCTTCCTCATTTCAGAAACCGTATTCAGGATGAGGAGAGTAGTCCAGATACATGGAGTTCTGCTGCATGAGTCTTGAATGAGGAGTTCAATCATCTGGGCCTAATCATATTCCCATGAAAATCAATAGGAGTTTTGTCAATTTTACCAGGAGCTGCACGATGTGTGTGACGCTGCTGGGGGGAGAAGACACCTATGGAAAAAGTCAGGTCAGTACCTGGGTCTTATCAACTTCTGGGTGAAAACTCACTACAATGAAATGCATGTGGTCATTGCTGAGCCCTACGGGGCAAGTGAGAACAAGAATTAGGAATACAACTCCAAGTAATAACCTAGTGTCACAAAACACAGAAAACTGCCCCTTTCTTTCAGCAAAGAAAACCAGACCTTAGCTTTTAGAAATATGTCTCTGTTTTCAATCTGCCATCCTTTTTAATGCAATCCATTGGCCTTTGTGGTCCCAGCTGTACAGACAAGCTGCCTGATGACCTGAAGGAATCTGCACAAGCGGTAGCTCTATCCCTAAAAGTAAGGAGCCAAAATATATAGTTTGTGTTACGTAACAGGTAAAGAAATATAGGCTCCATCCAACCCCTGATGTTTTCCCACCTCCCGTCTGTTATAGGACAAAGAAGCTGATAGTGTAAGGTGCCAAGTGTCTCCTGTAAATTAACTCCCTTTGCTGTCAGTCCTAAAAGGGGACATGGCAATACAGGCTGCTGTTACTGGAAGGATACTCACATAGGTCTTCATGCATTTTTTTACCCCTTCATGTGACAGAAAGAAACTGTACAAACAATGACTTACAGCAAAGCAAGCAAGCCAACTCCAAAAATTATGCTGAATACAGCAAGAAAAACTTAATGCACATTGCGGCTTTCTCCACGAGACCAGCTCCACAGCTGCTCCTGGCTGCTTTGGCCTTGGCGGCGCAAGCTGAGTGCCGGCCCTCGGAGCACCTCATCCGCGGCTAACAAGGCCGGCTGCTACATGAGCACCTGCTCACCAGAGCCATCCTCTGCCTCCTGCCACGCTGAGGGCACAGGGCAGCAAGGGCCGGCCAAATCTCTTGTTACTGCTGAAAATGGCCAAGCCAGCTGAAAACAAGAAGACAACAAAAAAATGGGGTGGTGATTGGGTGGTGGAACGATGACCTGAAACTGGTCTGACTTAGACTTCTGCAGAGGTTGCAGGTGACCTGTCTGTACAGCATATTTGAATCCAGCTGGCAGCGAGGACACAGCCCCAGTATGCTACCATGCCATTTCCACAGAGGTAATTTCCAGAGAGGACCTGCACTTGAAATAAGCTAAACCAAAGGAAAAGCCAGAGCACTGGGAAATGACCTAGCCCACTGGCCTGCACAGTGCAGTAGCTTTATAATAGCTCTTGCAAGGTAATAAATGTGCTGCAATTAATACCAATGAACCTTGGAGTATATTAAATCACATTTGGAGTGAATTAAAGCTGGCAGCACCACTACAGAAGGAAAGGTTCTGGTTTTAGACAGACCTTCTTGAAAATTTAAACAACAGCCAGGGATTTGGCCCAGCAAGCATAAAGAAAACCCAGCCGAATCCATCATCTCAGGCTTCAGAACAGATTATTTGTGGGTTGGAACAACTGCAGTTCTTAGTTTTCCTTTGGAATTTCCACTGGATAAAACAGATCTAACAATTATAATGGGATAAATTCAAGGCCATGATGAGGTGTCACGCCAGAAAAACTGCAGCTGGCCAAGGAAACTATTCAGAAACTACTCAGTGTGCAGTTCTCCATCACAGGGGCTGTGGATAGCGGCTGACTCTGTTCAGAACAAGAGGTTGTACATTCAGGCGTGAGACACTGAGGGTGCTTGAATAAGCTCCTTTGATTCCCCCAATCCACCTGAGCAACATTTGCATTACTCCTGCTTATCCCAGCAGAAAACATTCACGTGGCAACATGCAAGACATGGGGCGACCACCAGTACTCCTACGACAGTATCCACAACCAAAATCTCAGCCTAGTCGCCTTCCACCAGGCACTGATGCTGACAAATAAAAACTGCCACTTAAAAAATAAAACTAAATCATGCCCTCCACAGCAAAAAAAACCCATTTAAAAATGTAAACTTCTATAGCGTTTTTGTGTTAGCAGTTCCTTTTAAATAAAGAGACACACTAGGAAGACAGGCCACTGCGTAGTACTTTCATGCACTGTGAACGTAACTTTGTCACCAGCCTATTTCCTCTTTTACAGTCAGGTTACGTAAGGCTGTTACTCATCTTTCACAATAATGCTTTCCTGATCAAATTACAAATATTCTTTTACACTTTGGTTACTTGATGGCATGCTAACACTGCTAAATCATGTACACATTGAATAACATACATGTCCAATTTAGGGGATTATTTAAACAGTTCCCTGCTTGCACAAATGAAAGAAAACCTGAGCTTAGGAATTGCAAGTAATTTATAATTCTGTCTCAAAAGGGGGAATGCTAACATGATTTGCCCCTCCTCTATTCAGCTTTGGTGTCTGTAGGCTTTGGGCCAGAACATGTCAGACAGTCCCTTTCAGGGGCATGTTTAGCACACGAGGGAGTAGCTGTGGAAGCTCAGTGTCCCTCTCCACGCATGCTCCCCAGACCTCATGGACTACTTGGGAGTCCCCAAGAGGTTACCAAGAAAAGTAAACCTGCTGCAGGAAGCTCACCATCACTATCCACATCTGCCTCTCTGCTGGAGAGCTGTTACAGGTCTGCAAACTGAAAAGGATTGAAAACCAGTTTCATGTTTTACCGTGTCTGCATGAAGTCACCCAGAGCTGAAGCAGCATAATCATGCCAAGTACAGTCACTTGCACTATCTGGGAAAAGGTAGGTCCTGCAGCATAAAAGAGAAAACAGCAAGGAAAAAACCCCTCCATTACAGTTACATCTACTGGTAATACGGACTTTCTGCACAGAGAAAAGGTCGGTATTGCTATCTTCGAAGCAGTACAACCTTACAAGCACTGCTCCTTCCTTTCTTCCTTCCTGCATTTCCCTATAGAAATTTCCAAGTACGTCTCCAACAGCCTCAGGGTGAAATCTTGCCTCTACCAATGTCAGTGGAAAATCTGCCATTGACTCTGATGGGATCATTATTTCATCGTGTTTTGGGAGGGATCTTTGCCTGAGTGAGCGCTGCAGGACTTGGTCCGGGAAGACCTAGCGCTGCTCCCTTGTCAGCAGCACAACCCCCCCCCCCCCTTGCCTAATTTCCATAATAACTCAGAGACAGCAAGATTTTTTTTTTTTTCCCCCTGTTAATTCTAGCCATGATAGATGCTCTGTGGAAGCTGCACATTACCTCTGCAAATAATCTCCAGAGCAATTGCAGAATTTAATGCCCTTACGTTCCCCAAACAGGCTGTGTATACAGGCAGTGCTGCCTGCCCAGAATTTGACAATATTTCTTTAGAGTTGCTAGCATTACACTTCTGTGGACACAAATTCCAGTTCTCTTCACTCTTCCCAGTTAAAACCTTCTCTTTGGATAAATAAAAGGGCAGTTCTAGTCAACAGTCTTAATAATGACAACCCTAGTAAAACAGTCACTTCCATACGGTTTCCATCTCACACATTCACTCAATAAACATTCCTATATCTGGGTAGTCAGTGAAACATTGATTATCTCCTCTACTTCATTTTGTCTTTTATAAGCTAGTGAAATTACGTGACTTGCCTGCAACAAAGCAGAGTCCAGAACTCAAATACTTTCTCCTTCCAAATTGCTCAGGGCCCTTCCAATTTGTAGTCGCACACACAGCTGCTTTCCTCATTCAAGCCATCTTTTGATTTAGTCGAAAGAGAGACCATAATTTAGGTAAAATATAATTCAAGAACACCTACAATAAGCATTTCCATCAGTACTGATACCAGCTGAAGAAATTTTACAAAGCAATTGCAGCCTAGTATTTGCAACACTGTAAGGGAAATTCAGTCCTTCAAAGGGTTTACTTGCTCACAGTTTGCCTGCTAGATTTATTAGGAAAATGTTTAATCTGTTGGTTGTCAAATTCAAACAGACAACTGAAGTCAGATCTTCTACACCAGCTCCACTAGACAGCTCAAACTTACCATTTGTACAGAGGATGGAAACATTAATTATTACAACAAAGACCTTTCCAAGCTGAGCACAACACAAGTCATTCTGATACCTCTAGCGTTTTATAGCCATTCCCACTTTTACACAGATGAAACTTTCTTTCTACAGCCTCCAACGTGCTCGTCTTTTAAGCAGCTAGATGTGACGGTCAGATATGCCAATACCCTGCCTTACCTCTGGTAAGCAGAAATTACTCTGGCACCATAAATTTCAAACCCCACAACCCTCATTAAAAACAAAACCAAAATACGCACATGCAGTAGGAGAGCAGAATCATTCCAGGAAGATATCATACTCTAACAGCTTTACATGACAAGCTCACAAATAAAACATTTAAGCCCACTCTACAGAGAAGGACTCACAATAGAGAGCTACTACATAGAAAGAAGTATCAACTCGCATCACACTGCGTTTCAACATGATCCCAAAATCCTAAGCTAGTTTAGTAGGAGAAGAAATGCTATTTTATACTTTACAGAACAAAAGGACCTTCTAAACCTTCCTTTTCAAAAGCTCTGCCTGCCAATTACTGTTTTGGAGACTAACTATGAGAAAAAAACAGTTAGTGCTTCTCTGGAATTAACAGGTAGGCTTTGCAGAAGGTGATGGAGGAGCCCTGGGTACTGCACGCACAGAGATGAATACCTAACACCTTCCTTCAGAGAAAGCAGAAGCCTGTTTGAGAAAGAACCTACCCACAACTATCTTTCCCCCACTACCTCACACTAACCTGCAAGAGCTGCTGAATGAACAGCAGATGCTCGTTTGCCATCAGCGCTTCAGTAGGTGGTAGAGGAGTGTGAAGGGTCCCGCCAGAACTCACTCTGCCCTGCAGAGTCTCCAATGGTGAAATCTAGCATCCCATTAGACAAAGTTTTTCCATCTTCCCTGTGACCAGAGCAGACACTCTTTGGGTTCCTTCATCTCCCATAAGACAGAAGTTGAGACGTGTCAACCAAAAATATAATGAAAGAAGATTTGCATTCAAGAGAACAAATTCAGTTGCTTCTTCAATGGAAGATGCAAAGTAATCCAACTTACTTCTCTGCAGTCATAATCCAATTTGCTGTACTAACACATGTATACTTCCCTCCCCTGCTGTTGCTGTACAGACCAACCTGAATCTACAGAAGAGCCCATATGCCTTAACATAAACCTTTGACACTGCCTGTGTGCTCTGCATGGACACAAACTTTCAACTCTGCAGCTGGAATCAACCAGAAAGTCTAAAGTTTCACGCGTTTTGTGAAGATGATAAATTGTGATGATTTTTCTGCATTTTCAGCCAGCACTTGCGTATCCCTTAACAAAGAAGGTGCCAAAAGGCATGGCTTAAGAGCCACAGATAAAACTGCTATCATCCTTTCAGACTGAGCCCATAGATTTTGTTACATTATTAAAAAAGAAGGGGGGGCCAAGGGCTCAATAAAGACAAAGGCCCTCTTTTTCTGCACTGTGCTGAATTTCATGCTG
>NW_009260410.1:1993742-2004614 GCF_000687185.1 Egretta garzetta
AAAGACCACTTTACGTGTTTACATTAAATAGCAAACCAAGATCTTGAATCTTACGAAATTACATTGTGTGAGAGAAAGAACATTGTCATTTTAGCAACCTCGAGGTGAGACATAACGTTGTCCCTCCCTGCAGAAAAACGACATGAGAATGCACAGGCATGTACATAGGCACGTTTCACTACGGCTTAGCTCAAACACTGTTTCTCATCATCTGTGGGTTTAAGAACAGCTTATTGAGCACCCTGAGGAAGTGCGGGTATTGCAGCTGAGTTTAACACTGGAGCAGAGACTTCCCAAAAATGGGGGAAGACTGGAGCTCCCAGCTCATCAGCTTGGTAAGAAATTTTTAAAACACTTGCCCAAACTTTACGTGTTTCTAGTACTTTAAGGTTAATTCATAAGCAGCAAATCAATACGAATTTTTCAGAAAAAAATGGAAAAGGAGACTGGTTGGCACTGAAGGAGACTTTCTGAACAACATAAAAGGATAGGGGAAAGTCTGCTTTTTCATCTTCTGAAACCCTTCAACACAAGAAGGATATTGTCCTCCGATTTCTAGATGTTAAAGAAAGTCAAGGCCTTCAAAGTTGATGTTGGTCATACGCTACCTACTGGAAATAACACACTACATACACATATCATAGCTACATAAGCAGAGCACAAATAATTGTGCAATAATGCTGTAAAAATCCACTATATTAAAAAAACAGGATGAGTAATACTTTCAGTACCAGCCTAAAAGCAGTCCACAGTATTTCACTTCAACACATTCATTAAGGCTCCAAGATTTTTTTAAGCTTTCATAAAAGCAAAATTAATGGATATTGCTGAAACAATAAGTATGATTTGATTTGATCTTTACAATAATAACTAAAAAGCCTTGTAAAGCACAAGAGCAAGCAGCAACGAGGCTGGGAAGTAGAAAGCATCAGGCTTCCTATTACACTCAATTAAATTGTTAATCATGTCATGTACTCGTTTTTTAATCTCTTTAAACCAATACAGCAGTATGATAAGTAATAAATTTGTTTTTTTGAGAAAGCTTCTGATGAATCCTTGGTTGCCAGGAATGAAAATGGTTTATGAAAAAGTAATTTACAGCAAAAGTTTATATGAAGCATAGAGCTTCATGGATATCAAGCCATATGAACAATTCGGAACAGACAGAAACATAAGTATGCTAAAGTTTAACACCAATTCCTTATATTTCTGGGACCTTTAATCTACAGTTTGTAAAGCTTATATTTATAATACAGTTTCTACTGTTTCATAGTAGTTTATATCTTTTCAATTCTCCCAAGATTGGTAAAATCCTGTTCATAATGTGCAATGAACACTAAGCAGTTGGCATGTTTCAAAAATTGGGACTTCATTATGGAATCTGTTGCCTTTCCATTGAACAGGTGAAACAAAACCTGCAACAAAATTCATCATAATCTACATACCTTTGACAACAGAAGTGTTTTTCCTAATCCTGCAGCCCAACAGGATTCAACAAGAACACGCGCTCTTCCATCTCTCTTTTCCTAAACTTTAATCCCCATGCAAGTGAGACCTACATCAGGCTTAATCCCAACTCCATCGCCTCCTCAGGACCTTGCAATCAACCATTTTTTTCATACAAACAATCTTCTCCTAATCCTGAGCCTAAGCCTAAACCCTGTTGTCTCCGTACACTGCACGGCTTGCACCCAACATCAGGTCTGAGCACAAGCAAACTCACCACTGCCAACAGTACCCCCAAACCTGGCCCTGCAAACCATGAAAGTTTCTCCAAAACCACAAACTTCACCTCGCTTCTTTTATCACACCCTTTCTCTTACTTGAATATGAATCCTACTCCTAACTATACCTAAATCACTAATACATCTGCAAAATGATACATAAGGCATGTGTGTTTAATGTCACCAGCATTCCCATTACCAATGTGATCCAAGCAGGATTCAAAATTATATTGAACTGCTTATACCTTTTATACCCCACAAGCCCTCACCTTCCCAACCACAACTCCAAATTTTGTCTGGAATAAGAAAACAAATGCCATTCACGTATAAGCGTGACACGCATGAGTTGCCAGCCATCTCCTCACCCACCCTAGCATACAACGTAAGACTTGGACAGAAACTAAACAATTCTCTCACCCAAAACTACAAAAAATTTTCTAACGTTAAACACAATCAAGTGATTATTACGTGAAAAAAAAAAAAAAAAAGAAAGAAAAAAGGTAATTAAAAAATGCCAAAGCCAGTCCACACAACAGCTCTGGAACCTGTTACTTTTACAATTGCTTTTTTAACAAGCTCTAACACTAATGATAATGCCAACGTGATAAATGCCCAAATCGCTAACTGTGGCTGACCTCACTAACAAAGTTTAACACAACTCTTCTTCTCAATTCAACCCGTATCCTAAAGCTGAGGACCATGGAAGACTTCACAAGAAACACGAAGTCTCACTCTTGTGGTTTCAAAACTTAACCTTACCAAATCCTAACGCCAGCCTTAAGGTACTCGGATCACCAGCAGCTCCGCTGAAGATAACCTGGCATGTTCACCCCCAGCACCAGCTCTCATCCCACCCCGGTAGCTCCTTAAGGACAGAGGAAGAAAGGGGCTTCCACTCGTTCCTCACTAGCACTGCCCCAATGCCCACACCTACAACAAACCTCAACAACCCATCACCCCTCCTGCCAAAACCGGCTCTCGTGATGCACCAACCGCTGCTGAAGGGGGTTCAGCGAGAAATTTTTCTCCTCCTCCTCAGGGGGAGAAAAGATGGCAGCTCTGACACCAACCTAGAAGGGAAAAAAGGGGCCAGAGAAAGCAAACACCGAGGCTTTGATGAATTTGCCATTGCTTCAGACCTAAAGCAGGGAGCAACTGTTGAAGCCTGCCGTGCTGACTGTTTAGAAGCTATAGTAATTCTCCACGCATTTCCACATGCTCCCAAGGCCTTGGGCAGGATGATTAACAGCCCTCTCCTACAGCTCTGTACAAATGGGAAGGTAGCAACAGTGACAGATCACTGTGGCTGAGGCTCTCTGAGTTGCCGCCCACCTTCAGAAAGCTATTGACGCTGCGGTTTCCTTAAACTGCAGGTAAGGTGTACCAGCATCCCTGCCTCTAGTTAGAACCCACAATTACAGCTTCATGCAAGTAACTCTCAGCTGGGCAAAGATCCTTTAGCAGCCTGGCAAAGCACTGATCAGGGTGAGAGCCAGAAGAATGTCAATCACCAAGTCATCAACACTTCTTTAAAAAAAAAAAAAAAAAAACCAAAAAAAACCACACTTTTTTTTTTTTTTTTTTTTTTTTTTTTTAAATTCTGAGTGTGTAGGATATACCTCCTCTTTCAATAAGGCCTGAGAGCCTGTCACCTTCTCCCTGGCACCATCCTCTCATGATCCTCAAAAGCTCTGAACTCCATTACATCTAAATTCCTAGGGGCATCCTGAAAACTAATAAAGGCAAGTCATCCATGCTATCCTCTAGAAAATCAAGGCTTGCTTTCAGTTATCTTCCCTGCTCCAAAATCCTTGGGAATTCAATTTGCATGCCTAATTAGCATCTCTGCCCTCATGCCGCATTGTTTACAACAAGCACTCCTCATTACACCATTACGCATCTATATTTCCGTCGCTTCTGAGTATACATTGTGCATTTTAATTCTTGAATCTGTTTCATTTGCTGGTTTGGGTGTGAGACACACACATCAACACTCTGAAGAGCCAGCCTACCACCTTCTCATATCTGTTTTGCTCAGTTATTTTTCAGTCCAGCTCTTGAAATTTCTTTTCCATAAAGCTTTTCTGAAATACCTGAAACCCACCATAGCTTCACCTGTGCAACTGTGAAAAGCCTTTTGATCTCAGAAGCAGAAATGACCTTGGAAGCTCATGCAAACTTGAAAGGTAACACATCAAGGGATGGAGGGCACAGCAGCTGAAATCTGAGAGCTGTATCAAAAGAATTATTTTTTTTTTTAATGAGCATTTGTACCTGTTTTCTACCCTTTCTATATGGGCATGGATTTAGAGCTCCTGTCTACCTGCAGCTCTTCTCAGCCTCCAGTGCCCTCTCTCACACACATATGGTTCAGGCGTGCAAGGGAAACACCACCTTGCAGATGGGGAATGGGACAAACACCCACAAAAGTTCTGGAAGAATTAAAGATACCATGCAAGTAATGCAGCAATGTATTGCGAGAGGCTATTAAGAGTACCATTATCATACTCTCCTAGGTATATATTAGTTGGCTATTTCTGTCCATAACGGATCAGCAAAAGTTGCTCAGGGAACAAGTTTAACACAATCTGTAAATAGCCCAGATGCTGCACAACGCTACTGATGAAACAGCAGCAGAAAAGCTTGTATGGCAAAATCACCTGAGCAAGACTGGCAAACTGAGAAGTAACCTTATCCCATGTGTATCCTAAGCTTAGTGCCTAACAATTTAGCTCACCTTCTCTTCATTTGCTTACTCTTTGCAACTTCTTTGCACGACAGTTTTTTACTTGGACATGTCTGTTGGCCAAGCCAGTGCTGTGGCATGCCAAGGAATGCCACGTTTATCTGGTGACTGAGAAACTCACATGCAAAGAGGCTGCAAAAACTCTTGGTTGGGTGTTTTCCTCAAGGCACTACTTGTGACTCATTATGGATGCCTCCATGGGGGTGCTCCAAGGGCCTCAAACTTTTCAGTTTTGTGATAATACACCATCTTTGGACCTCTCCAAACCAGGCAGGCCCAGAACAGAACTTCATGTCTCGTCATGGCGTCTCTCCTACAGCTGCTGCACCTCCTATTTTCACCCTGACTCAAAAACCCAGTGTGCTCAGACACATTTTTGCTGCTATGTGTAAATACTGACCTGGAACTACGTGCACCAATAGCCTACTATTTGTTTTTACATGATGTACATTTTAAATTTTCTTTTTTGATTTATTATTTGTTTTGATGGATGCTTGGCCATTTTGATATGCTTCAGCCGCTAATAGGAGACAGTATCATTTTAAGACCGGGCAGAGCAGGTTCAGGTTCCATCATGGTACAGTCCCTGGGTGATAAAAGCTTGGAAGAAATTGTGTTAAACCATATTAAAAAAAATTCATCCTCTGTCTTCCAATAAGCCAAGCCACAATGTATTGTTATTTGTGCACTGGAGCGCAAGGTACATGTTGCTACAGTATAAGGGTGAGCTCCATCAGAAATGACTGGCCTCTAAATTCCTTGGTGATCAAGACAAAGTCGTGGAGCTGTTCAATAAATAGTACAGTACAACACAAAGCGTGCACTGAACACTGTGCGATCACTGAAAGAGTGATGTTCCACGGAGGGAGGAGGTTTTATGACATTTCCCTCGCCCAGGAGGGATGGGAGGTCTAATGGGGTTGCTCTGACGATGTGACACAGCACAAGGGCCATGAACAGGTCAGACTCAATGCTCACCCAACCCAGACACCCAACAGTCAGCAGTACGCAGTCAGCTTGGTCTGAGTACAGACTGATCCCTTCTCTAGCACTCACCTTTGGTTTTTAGAAATTCAGGGGCTACAGGCTCTCACACAGATAGGGAGAGACGCATCTTTGCAGAGACTTAAAGAATTCTGCATGCAGGGCCCTGTTATTAATGCTCTTGTTCCTCCAGCAGTCAACAAAATATGTTCCTCACAAGTAGCAGCACTTTATAGACAAATAAAAGGCATGACCCCTGCCCCAAGCAGTTTACAGTGGAATGAGAAAACATGGTAAAAGGCAGGGAAGTGGAACAAGAGAATTGATACAGCATAATGTCAGGAGGGCGCCTGCTTTCATGGTCCAAGCACCCTGCTATTTCCATCTTTTAAAACACTGGCACAAGCCTTCAGGACCATGCCTGCCCCATTATCACTAACGTGCCAGCATGGCAAGCCTAACTTTCGCATGAATGATTCCTTTCTCTAAATCCCTCTTTTCCTTGGCTTGCAATGCTATTGTTTCCATAAGATCTCATTACATATTAATAACCATTCACCCATTCATTCTGATTCCAGATGGTAAATACCAGCTATATAGGGGCTGACAGAATGAGATTTTATTCACAGGTCTTAACATTTCACTCATGTTTCCAACTTCACCATGGTTTTCGAAGCAAGGAGAGAAGAAACAGCCTGGCACTCCGCCACACTAACAATCTACTTGACTTTTTGCAGGACTACAATCTAATTCTGTGCCTGCTTAGATTAAACAAGAGTTTGAGTCTTCAATTGTCACCTCATCCCTCCGCCAGCTATGTTTTCCAGCCAGCTCTCTCTTCATGTCTTTTCTTCTCCTCCCGTTTCAAGCAGGAGAGCTATTCACAGCCAATGCAGTGGGCTTAATCACGATGCAGCCTCCTGTGATTAACAGTCATGAAGCTCAAATAAGGATACCCATGATAAGCATATCGACCATGTGAGAATGTCAATCATTTCACAGTCTTCTGCACCGAAGCTCTGCTTGGCATCTCTCAGTAAAACATAATGGCCACATACACTGTAGCTTTACAGCCCTGTTCACCTCAGCTGCTAACAACAAATACAAACATACATCACTGCAATTCTGCGTAGCATCTTATTCCTTCTTCCTCTTTCCTTGCCACCATCCCACATCATGACCCTGGTAGTCACTCAGTGAAAACCAACAGTATTTAGAGTTCAAACTCTTTGACCTGAGCTTTTTATTATCTGGGTGTAGAGTCCCATACTGCCTGATTTCTCTGCTCTTTCTGCTGTTCTCTCTTTGGAAATGGATCAATAATGTATTTTCAACAACATGAATGGTAAGTCTGTGGAAAAAGAAATATCCATCTCCATATCACAAGGCAATTACGTCAATTTAGTGCCTCAGGTCCCCAGGCAAGTTTCCTACCTGATAATAAGAAAAGCTAATTACTAACCAAGGTTTGAGCTTACTTACACATTAGCTGTGCAAAATTATCATTCTGAATTGAGAGGCTCTTAAACAACCCTTTTAAACTTGAAAAAAATACTTACTGGGACAAAAGGGTTATCTATGTAGTAAATCGCATCTTCAGTTTTGTTTTTTTTTTTTAGATCATATGTTGCTGTGATTTTAAACAGCATAAGGCATACATGCAAGCAGACAATACTTATCAGTATCCAAGATGCACACATGTGGAAACACATACACATAATAAAAAGAAGCTTCAGTTACAGATGGAAATATTTTCCATATACAATTCATTTTTACTAGCATTTCTTAAAATTTAAGCTTGACTAGAATGTACTATATTCTTCCATATATTTGTAAGAAAAGGCTAGCACATCCTTTACAACTGTTTCCCATCCTTTGACGGCCTGCAGGGTTTATTTTGCAGTTCATTATTAAGGTGACTGCAAAAACCAACTTCATTCTTGTAGTCACTGAGCCCACACAATTCTTCTCCAGAGCTGGGGCTGTTCACTCACCTCTCGTACACTCCACCTTCAGTCCCATCAAACATACCGCTCATTCCCCATTTCTTAAAGGGCTTGACCAACTTCTTTGACTTGATACTCAAAGATGTTGATCCCCTTGCAAACCGTGGGATCAATTCCATTCCATCTGGGAGTCGCCAGGCATTTATAACTTCCTCTTCTGTGTTCAAAGCATTTAATTAACTTTCCACACATAGCACACTATACTACCTGCTCTGATGATTTTTCAGGAAGTCTTTTCATTCTCCATGCTCCAAACCAGACTGCTTTTCTGCAACCAGAAGATCAAAATCTCTCTACCGTTGTTTCCAGTTTCCTCTGTGTATACCTCTGTCTTGAACTAGAAGAATGAGAGCACTGTAGACACTGTACAGAAACCAAGTTGCTGTACATGCTCATACACATGTAGAACAACTTGACAATAACCAAACCCGTCTCCACAGGATATCAGTGTTTGCAGTTCTAAAGAAATTATATTCTATATTTAGACACCACTGGTTTATGCTTTCATGCTTCAGTTCATGAAGATGCCCAGAAAGACAAGACTGCAATGTCTTCTTTAAGTTACTGACAGGTGATTTCGGTTACAGTAACTTTCACTGTCAAGCATCAATTAAACTGTAAATATCTCTCACACTGAAAAATACACAAAGCAGACGAAGTGGACTACAAAGAAAAGACATGTGTTCAAGAAAGTTCCCCCTGAATATAAGCATCCCTTAAGTATGAAAAAAAAAAAACCAAACCAAACCACGTTTTCTCAATTACCTATGCCTGGGAAGCTTCCTTTAGCAAGCCTGCGGGTTTTTTGTTTATTTCTGCAGAATTTAAACTCTCTCTCCAAAACATGAGTTAATAATCTCGGTGGGTAAAAGACAGGCAATTTTTAAATGTTAACAAATGCTGGGATTCTTCCAAAGACTGCGGGTATCTCTGGTACCTCCAGTGCTGCCTGTCACCTTGTCCATAGAGTAAAGTCAGGATGCCTACAATTCAGATTTGACAGGATCCAGCAACACCGGGAGTGGGATATGACACACAGAAATAAACAAAAACCACATCAACTTCAACTCATGGCTTGTAAGAACACCGAGCGGTAGGTGAGGGCAGACACAGGGAACACTGCAACAGAAAAAGTAGGAAGAGCAGGAAGAGTAGCACCTTTTCCCAAACTCTAAGACTCTAAACCAACTCCCACCGAAGCTGGCACTGCTGTCAGGAGCGGGAGAAGGAAAGGACCTCTGCCTTGCCCCCCAGCAACGTATTCCCACCCCCTGCACTCTTCCAGCATAAGCATTTACATAACTGTACAATGAGGTAGAAACAATCCAAGTACACAATAAATTACTATGGAAGGAGTCTCAAAGGTCAATGAGTAATAAGAAAGAAAGGAGGGATCATTTCATCCTCCTCTCCTGAGGAAGCTGAAGGAGGAAATTAAAATGCCCAAAATTGCAGCCCCAGGGAGGCCACACTTTCCTAACATGTGCCATTCCTCCCTGTAGCTGCAACTCCACGGCATCTCAACCACTGTCACTGACTGACAGAGCTAATTCATTGACCGTAAGAATGCCAAAAATATTGACAAGCCCTTTAGATTTAAAGGTTCAGAGCCCATCTCCAGTGTTTTGCATGCAAACATACTGCTTTTAGCTGTTTTCAGCCAAGACATCTTTGCATTAGAAAGCATATAGACAGTGATTGCCTTTTAAATGGAGTGGCAAGCAACTGGAGAGGAAGACACCTCCCTCTCTCCCTGCGATAGCTGAGCGGTTGACACCAACGGAAACAAAAAAAGAAGTGAAAAATCAGACTGTAATAATCTATGTTGATGTGAGGTGAGCTCTTTAACCTCCTTCTGACCAGTCCATTCCTCCTGACATTTAGCAGGCAGCCAAAGCTTATAATGGAGGATTAATCACAGAATCACAGAACGGCAAGGGTTGGAAGGGACCTATGGAGATCATCTAGTCCAACCCCCCTGCTAAAGCAGGTTCACCTAGAACATGTTACACAGGACTTCGTCCAGGCGGGCTTTGAATATCTGCAGAGAAGGAGACTCCACAACCTCCCTGGGCAGCCTGTTCCAGTGCTCTGTCACCCTCAAAGTAAAGAAGTTCCTCCTCACATTCAACTGAAACCTCTTATGTTTGCACCCGTTGCCCCTAGTCCTGTCGCTGGACACCACTGAGAAGAGTCTGGCTCTGTCCTCCCGACATCCACCCTTAAGATATTTGTACGTGTTGATAAGGTCCCCTCTCAGTCTTCTCTTCTTCAGGCTGAACAAGCCCAACTCTCTCAGCCTTTCCTCACAGGGGAGATGCTCCAGTCCCTTTATCATCCTAGTTTCTCTCCTCTGAACTCTTTCTAGGAGTTCCTCATCTTTCTTGAACAGGGGAACCCAGAACTGGACACAGTACTAATAGAGAACTGCTTTTCAGTGGGTATTGACCACCAGGGTTATGGTACATCGACTTTTATCACTTGCTCAAGACAGATAGGCAGGTTTTATAGCCAATAGTACTTCATATCATCTGCTCAAACACTTCTGCATGTAAAAAGAAATAGGTAGAGACAATTTGCATCTGCTAATCTCAACAGCAGCTTAAAGATTTCTTTTTAAATAGTATTTCCTCCTTGACCAACATTTCTTTTTCTCCCTCAATATGTTATGCTCTTCAGAAACTCAAGTTCAGTCATTTACAAGCTTCTACTAAAAATCCACTTTAAGACTAAAATCCACTTTATCTACTAAAAAGAAATAATCAGCTTTAGTGACGTGTGCCCAGTCTTCTGTATACTCATGAACACTTAACAAAACTGAAGCTATTTAATACTTAGGTCCATTGGGACTTGTATACAAATAAATCCATCAGAAAGCATCATCCTTATTTTCCTTCTTCCTTATGCTAGGCCATCTGTGCAACCCGCTGCACAGCTAGAGAAAAAAAACAGAAAGGAGATGCTCTAACATTAAAGGAAAATTTGAGAGAAGAGCATTTTGCTGGTGGTAGCATCTTCAGCAGACAAGACTTTTGAATCAAAGGAGAAAGTAACACCTATTTCAGGGAAGGTTTGCCTTTATCCACATCTTGATGGAAATTTCCAGCACGCAAGCATAGCTCCAAAATGTTTCCACCACATTCAGCTCTTAACCACACTAACAGATGTTTAGACCATTACCTTGTACAGAGAGGTTACACCATGGCCTTGCATGTTCGTAAGGACAGAAGTCAGTAAATTCTCTGAACCAGTCTCATCTTTGTTTTTCTTGCTCATAACTGTATTGTCAGGGGAAAAGAAGAGACTGTTTCTAAGCCCTTTAATTTTGTTTCACAGTCTTCATAAGAAAACCTGAGCACTTTTTGCTCACCTTAAAACATGGGGCGGGGGGGGGGGGGGGGGAGGGGGGAGG
>NW_009260410.1:2005994-2016382 GCF_000687185.1 Egretta garzetta
GGGAGGAAGCAGGGAGCCATCCCTATTCCAAATGGCAGTTTTGGCATCTGAAGTTTAGCCATACACTGAGCGCCTCCTTGAACAATAGCCAGGTCCTGCAGCGACAGCAGGTATCCCAGCAGTCCTCACATACCCAACGGCAGCACCATCGACGTCTGAACACCAGCAACTAGAAAGAAAGCCAGCCCCAGTGCTCATAAGATTGCCAGATTTTGAAAGATGCACTGGGACTAGTCAAAGCCTAGAACAGTAGGGTTTTACTCACGAGGGTCAATTTAATGATACCTTTCATGCCAACTGATGAATGTATTTGCACCACCAATTTATTACGCTTTCTTCTACCTTATATTTCCCATTTCTCTTATTTCAAAGATGTATCAACCTACTCAAAAGCCAGCACATTTAAGAAGCGTTTTCCTAGTAGGCCCACCAATCTTAGAGAATTATCATTGAGGAAGCTTAACTGGACATTTACAAGAGTTTAAGTTGTATTTTTTGTCCCCTATAATACAATTTTTTACTAAAACAATGTTTAGTCCAGCTCAAGGGGTTTTATTTTCCCCGACCCCAGCTTTTACAAACTACCATTTTAATCAGCTGTTTACTCCCTTTTTCCCCCCCAGTTTCATTTGAAACAACCATTCATTTTTCATGTATTTTTATAAATTGTCTCAAGGAGTGCATCGCAGTAGGGATGACCCCAGCAAGCCATCCCCATTTACAGCTGCTCCCTCAAAGGAGCTCTAGTCACAGAGCCCCTTCTCTGCACACCGAGGGTTGGTTGCCTTCTGCAGAGCACAAGATTTCTCCGCACAACTCACTGCTGTAAATCAGCTCCCCGTTATTCTTCAGTCTCTGCTGAAAAAGCAGTAAATTAGAGACCGCCTTTTTCTCTCTCTGTTAATACTAAATCCAGTTGTCAAGAGACAGCACAGAGCATTAGGCTTTAAAATGGTTAGTGAGTCATTTCTAGAAAGGCAGTTTGGGTCCCTCTTCCTCAAATAAGTTTTTCTTAGATAATTCTCTTTTAGAAGGAAAATAATATCCTTTAAAAATCTTAGCAAATGCAATACAGGAAATAGCCTGGTTGCACCACCTGAGGACCAGCACAAGACAGACGCTTGCTCCAAGATCCACACCCCTCCTTTCAAGGATTGAAATTGGCATTAATCTGTTCCTCAGCCTTACTAGTTAGCCAGCCCTCCAGCATCCTCTCCCCTCACCTCCCCGGCCTGGCTTTGAGAGAGGGTGAGGCATACAAGGAGCCCAAATTCTCCGAAGACCTGCCTGCTTTCCGGGGAGTGATGGGGCAGAGGAAGAGCGAGACCCATTTACCCCAACGCCTCCAGCCTCGGCTGACAAAAGCGCACCCTAAAGATGCGACGCCCCATCGCAGGGGGGATACAACCAAACTGCCAAACGACCATATCGATACTTGCTCGTTTCTCACTGCTCGTTACGTATTGGAAACACCAAAATACAGTGGATGCCTTACACAAAACTCTTAAGAATTTGGAGTCTAATCCTCTAATGAAGTGCTTGTTAGATCTACATCGTGTCTGAATCACTACATGTGGTATTACGAATAAATTAAATGTAAGAGTAATACAAAGAAGATGGTCGGGCAGTTTAAGCCCTTGCTTCTACACGCAAGCAAGACCAATTCTTCATCCAGAGAGCAGTCTTGCAGGGACATAAATTGCCGCTGCAGAAGTAGTGAATATTTTTTCCATATAAAACAAACTGACCTTATTATAATGCATAAAATATTCCAAGTTTCCACACTGTGTCACATTTGTGAAAGCCTCTGCTGAACAGATCTCCATTTCAGTATTTAAAGCCAGAGAAAATTTGGAAATTGTTCCACATTATTCAAAAACAGAAACAAGGATGTTTCTTTAGCCTGTAGTCAAAGTGGAGCTGTTTCCCACTGCTGTTACCATATTAAGTTGCAGGTTTTATTGGAGTTAGCCTCTACCTTATTGGCTTATTTCAGCTGTTTTGGGCATAACAAATACAGATTTCAATTTCCCCACAGCCCGGTCTAACAGATCCTGAATCTTGCCCTACTTAATACAAAGTAATGGGTGGACAGCTAGAGCATGTAAGAGAGGGGACAAGGTGACAGAAAGTCTGCTTGTCAATCTTGATAACATTTCATTATGATAACTGCTAATTTCTGTGTTTTGTCTTTTTTTCCACAGTAGGAGATGGGCAGCACCAGAGCTGAAAAAATGGCCACAAGTACTCCACATGCTCTGCCATGGTCCAGCCCTAAACCAGTTCGAATTGACGTGTGAACCAACAGAGGAGTCACCTGCACAGATCCGCAGGCTGCGCTCGCCGACTCTCTGCAACCTTTGTTTGCTACTGTGCTTTGTCTTCTCCCTCACGGCTCGTCAGCCCAGAAAGGCATCTTGAGTTTCACACCATATGCAGATTATGAGCAATTATTATGGGGCCTGTAATCCAGAAGCATTTGGTATGGCTTGCACCACCTACAGTAAGATGAATGTCTGAAGGATCCCAGAAGGTGACCTGAATCCATCTCTCCCACTAATATGATAAATGAATCCTGTAAATGAAGGGCAGAATGGCAAACGTTTTTGCCTTTAGGAAGCTCTGGCACCACTGTATTCTTTCTATCTGCTGTACTTTACGTTACTTTTAGAAGAAAACTGAAAACAAATCTAAAGTTTTTCAGTCCTTGATGACCAAATGCTGAACAGTCTGGTTCTTGGGCTACTGAAAATATAAATGTTCAAATTTTCACCTCTTAAATAAACTGGGGGGAGGGGACAAACGGACACTACACACTAACCCCAAAAAACATTCCCCATATTTTGTTACAGATGGGAATTTTCTCCCAAGAACATCTACTCCGGCAAAAAGTTATTTTTCTTTTTAAGATGTTCACCCAAACACTACCAACATCTCCCCCACCCCATGCCCCAGGCAGCTTTACAGCTCCTCAGTTTTATGATGATAGTGGTTTACTGAGGCAAAACCAAATCTCTATTAATTTGTTTGCTTTTTTCATTTATTTTTTACAGTTTCATTGTACCCTCTGCCCAATTAATCTTCTCATTTACTATATTCTATTATCCCAAAATCTTTCAGTAAATACCCACCAGCCAGACCTATGAGTACTCAACATGGGAAGACCGGAACATTTACTGACTACCCTGTAATTATTCTCTAAAGTAGAACGGGTTTCTTAATGCAGGCTGACCAGCCATGATCAGCCTCCACAGAAACAGCCTGCTTTCAAGTTCACACTTCTCAGTTGCACTCATAAGAAATAAACAAAACAAAAATTACAACTTATAAACAACATGCAGCCTTTTGCACTTTTTATTCTAAATAACAATTAATTTAAGGCATTCCAAAACCAAGCCCTCTTCTCTGCATAGTAAGAAGGAAGAAGGAGTGGTAGAGACTTATGCTTTGGCCCATATTATTTTTCAAACTGCTTTTCAAAACAAGCCAACCATACGGACATCATTTATAAAAACTTGTCATACTACCGCACACTATTCAGCATGACCTACTGCAACAAATGAAAATCACTTTCAAACAAACATGAATTAGCTCTTTTGCTCCAAAAAGTGAGAGTCAAGAAATTGTTTGCTCTTAAAATAACATCACCCAAAATAACATCACCCAAATACCCTCTAAATAGCTATTCCCACACCTCATCGTTACCTAGTAATGCAAACCAATTATGAAGGAATTTTAATTCAGATCTAAATGCTGCAGGAACAGTAGATAGTAAATTAAAATATCATCTCTGAATAAATCAATTAAATACATAGATTGTGCAATTATTTCAGCAATTGCTGACTAAATTCTGAGCGAACATCTGTGCTTTTATACAGCCTGCCAACCCAGGAGGACCTAAAGGCTCAAGTAAGGCTACAGAACAAAGACTGTCAACCTTGGGATCTGAAAACATGGAATTGAAACAGCTTCAAAAGGGAACCAGACTCAGGTTTGACTTTCAAGAAAGCAATTCTCCACTCAAGTCGGTGCTACATGCGCTCCCTGGTCGGTGAGAATACATCACCTGGATGGATCCTCAAGAGCAGCCACATTCCCGTGAATGAGCTTTCATAAAACAACTGCCCGCAAATCCACCACAGTCACTCCGTCCACAAACACCCGATTCCAAAGGTGTGAGCAGCTAACCCGCCAGCAGCATCTGTGGGATTAACACCCATTTAAAATGTTAACGACCATTAACCAGGATCTGCAATCCTTCCACAGACTGCGGGCCCTTTACCATGCTAATACTGCATTCGCCTGCCTGAACGCTTCTTTTCGCTTCATTCTATTAGCAGTGAGAAGGAAGAGGTTAATGCATATCCCTATTAAGATAGGTTTCAAACATGAAAAAGAGAGTCTTGTTTTCTGATCAAAGAAAACAAGCCCCCATGTCCTCATCAGCTGTACAACTGGCTAGAATATCTCAGTCCTGAGGTAGCTGGAAGGTAAAAATACAGAGTGTAAATGGTCTCCCTCCACATTAATACAAGGTCCAAGGGACAGAAATATAGTACAGCCATAACAGCTTTTATGAGGAGACATCTGAGGCATTGCAGTATTTTTGTACACTAGGAGCAAAATAATTGTGATATGCCAGACTTTGCAGTGTAGTCTCTGCTGACATGGTAAACATGGCCTTTTCAAACAGTCTGAGGTTGTTCAGTCCATTTTACTACTAGTGCGGGATTGCTTTTGACAGGTTTTTTCTTCTAGTACTTCATCCAGTTTAGTTTCAAATGCCCCTAGATGGAATGTGATTATTTTGCTTGGGAGATTATCCCTAAACTGAAGGGGTCTCAGGGTCTAAGAAGAAATTAAGCCCCATGAACCCTAAGAGAAATTCAACCTGGCTTTCTGCTTTTTTTAATTTCACCTAATCAGTCTTAGTCAGAGCCCCTTGTAAGTATAAACTGATTGTACCCGATGCTTTCATGATAAAGCTTGTAATCCATTAGAAAGTCATTTACGACCACAAAACTCAATTTATGTATGACCTTTTAAGCCATTCGATCAGAATTATTCCAAGTCACTTCGGTTAATGTCAGGTCTGACCTGAAGACTAAGGAAGCTCATTAAGTGACATACTCAACTGTACATGTTGTTTCTCTCTGAAGAGGGAGTATATTTCTCAGAGGTTCCTCTTCCATTCCCACGTGAATCATACGCTATGTCATACGTTTTATCTGCAGCTGTCATCTGCTTTCAAATTATAGCATCAGGAGAGACAGCCGAGGATACAGCCACGGATGCATTAAATCATTCTCCTAAAGCAATTTGTGGGAAGATCTAACTCCTCTGTGATAACTAGCACTTCGTGGCTTATTGTGAAAAGTAAGAAAATACTGTGAGGGCAGGGTATTGCAAACCAAGTACGGCATTAGAAACGTAAAAAGAATTCACTGGACTGGTTTGTTACCATCACACTAAAATGATATGCCATCCTACCCGGCACCTTTACTTACTGAACTTTATAACAAGTACATCAGACTGATCAATTACCCAGTGGTGTTACTGAATTAGTCTCCTTGAAAGACGTAACTGATTTTCTGAGAGCTGTGACTCACAACATACTGATTTGTAGGGGTTTTTCCCCCCCCTCAGACAAGAGCCCAAAGCAAGCTGCCTGCCTTCAGCCCAGTTACACCACTGCCTAAAATGTCATTAGCATTAGCAAGTTAAGTGTTTATAGGGGCCATACAATTCACAATACAAGAACGATCTGCTCTGAGACTTGGTCACCGTATAGCCTGGAAAGGAAGAGTTATTCTCATCCTGCTTCATTTGCTAAGAAGGGCTCTTCTGCTTGGCTAAACCCTGAACAGATCCAATTTAACTGTCTGGGCAGTTTCTTATCTCGTCCAGCCACGTCCAAGGGACTTCATAATTTCCCAAAGCAAAAACAGGGCAGCCAATCAGCTTCTGTGAGGGACACCAAAATATCTTCCCAATCAAAATAAGGATTAAGAAATTCTTGAGGGAAGGTTTTGCACCTGAGAGAAAAACCCCACAGCTGAGTTGGAAGCCTAGAAGGGAGCTGAGACTCCCCAGTTCCAGATCATCTTCTGCAAGTGCAATACCTGGATGAAAACGAAGAACATAAAAGCCTCCACCAGGAAGCCCTGAACATGCTGCGAGGAGAGAGGAGCCTGTGGAGCTAAGCCAAACAGACAAAAAGGTAGATAACAGGATTGTTGTGCAGCCTTTTAAATTTCTGTTTATCCCTGCCTTCATAAAAGTGTTGTCCCCTATAAACTTCATAAATCAGTATCTATATTTCCTTCTAGCTACTCTGAGTTACAGTTGATTTCCACTTATTGCCAAAGCCCTCTGGGCAAGGCTAATGTTAAAACCTGGGCTGAAATAGCCTCCGAGTGCCTGGGGCTCTCATGCTGTCCCCTAAAGCGCTGCACCCATCCCCAACCAAGCTGCACTTGCCAGCATGGGACACACCAGCTCCTGCTGCCATCCTTCCCATGGACCCGGAACTGGTGAGGTCACACCTCCAATACTGGGCTGAGTTATGGGCCCCTCACTACAAGAAGGACATTGATGCACTGGAGTGTGTCCAGAGAAGGGCAACAAAGCTGATGAGGGGTCTGGAGCACAAGTCTGATGAGGAGCAGCTGAGGGCACTGGCTTTGTCTAGCATGGAGAAGAGGAGGCTGAGGGGAGACCTTAATTGCTCTCTACAACACCCTGAAAGGAGGGTGTAGCCAGGTGGGGGTTGGTCTCTTCTCCCAAGTAACAAGAGAGAGGACAAGAGGAAATGGCCTCAAGTTGTGTCAGGAGGTTTAGACTAGATATTAGGAAAAATTTCTTCACTGAAAGGGTTGTCAGACACTGGAACAGGCTGCCCAGGCAAGTAGTCAAGTCACTATGCCTGGAGGTATTTAAAAAACAGGTAGGCAAGTTGCTTAGAGACATGTTTTAGTATTGGATAGGTACGGTTGGACTCAATGATCTTAAAGGTCTTTTCCAACCAAAGGGTTCTATGATTCTATGAACACCATGCAGAAATGCTTATTAAGAGAGTTCGCCACAGCTGGAATGAAACACTGCAATCACAGATAGCTGCTGATAAAGTCCACTTGACAGCTAAGAACCTCACAAAGTAATAGCAAAACACACAAAAGCCAGCTGGCTGGAGTGGACTTTGCACACTCCCACTAAACATAAAAGGAGTTTGCACCGTATTCACAGTTTTCAAAGAAGTGTGAGTGTTAACTCACAACAGAGCACTTCCTTGTAGCTTGTTAAAAAAAAAATAAAATCTTAAACACAAACTATTCACAACTCATCCTCTGATAGGAATACGGTAGGGTTGATGCCTGCCAACAGGTTAGGTGTCAATTTGGATAAAGCCCAAGAGGATATTTTTGAGGGTCCCCAGTGTTTGTGGCATCCCTTTCCTGCAGGCCCTTGCCATAACAGTTTTCCTGCCATTTATAGCTACCTATGCCTATTTTTTCAGACTACCAGGTCAGTCAAAGCACTGGCCTAAAAAGCAAGATGTCACCACATCCTTCCCCTTCTCAGGCACACTTGTCCACAGCCCCTCCACATCCCAGGACGACTTCTCTGTGGCTGAGGGTGTCAGGAGGAAACATCCAGGCCCATCGTCCTCCCTTAGCCCAGCCCAGCAACTAGCATAAGGCTGCTCATCCTTTGCTGCTTCTCAATCGACAGCTTTTCCTCCTAGTCTCTCTGTCCCATGCTGCTCTACGCAGCGATCTCCCACCTCCTCCGGTCACAGGAGAAGACAACCTGTCTCAAAAAGCCAGGGCTAGTCCAATAAGCTTGCAGCTGAACCACCCTGAACCACAGCTATGGCAGCCCAAGCGGCAATAAAGGTCACTTACTCCTCTGTGTCCCCAGGCAGCTGAGGCCACGCTCTAGGAAACAAAAGCCAGGAAGAAATTTCTTTTTCCAAGTGATTGTCATGACGCAGGGGTGCAGATTAACGACAACCAACTAACACCTGATAGAGCCATGTGAAATGAAAATAGGAAAAGAGAGGATAATGAGGGACATGCAGAAGTCAGAAAGAGACAGAAAGAAACTAGAAGGACAGAGGACAGGAGGTGCATTTGCTTAATTAGCAAAACAGTCAGAAAAGCAGGGGTACGGGAAGTCTAATAGCAGCCCTTGAAAATGGGAACGATCCCTCTCCAACCTGTCTGGGAAGCACCTCCCCTCTCACTGCAGCATTCACAGCACTCATTTCTTTTATCTAATTACCACCAACAGGCATCTGCCGCTGTTTGCATCCTTGCTCTAATGAGCAAAAGCAGCAGCCAGATCTGGCTGGAGCTGAGGATAAGGAACATGACCGCAGAGATTATTTTTCCTGAAGTTCATCAGAAGCACCTGCTCCTCAAGGAGATCCAGAACGGTCTCAAAAATCGGAAAAGGAGGAGGGGGAAGTGCATCAAAGAGATTAAAGTAAGAACAGCTTTAAAGGGAGGCAGTGAAGGAGAAAGTGCGACATCGACAGGTACGTCCAGGGCTAAACGCTAAGCCCCATTGCTCAGCCGGAGGGAGCTATTTTGGTAGGGACCAAAATCAACGTCTGCCTTTTTTAAGGCTGCCAAATTCAAGCAGGGGTAAATTCACACACAACATAATCTGAAGTTGTCTTTTCTAGTACACCACAAGGGAGCTGCATCCTATTTCCGATGTAAACATGGGACATGGTGCTCCAATTAGAGGTGTCTCTAGCCCGTAATATAACTCACAAGTGACATTTCTGGTTTACCGGCTTTAACAAAGTCTATTTAAGAAAGCCTCACAATACACAAAGGTGCTTTGGAAATAATCTGTCTCAGATAGCATAGAAGCAAAGAAGAGATGGTTAGAGTTACTCATTCAAAAAATCAGGTGTTTTTAACTTCCTTGCAAAGGCAGAACTAGAAAAAAAAATTTAAGCCTGCCTTTTAAAAAATGTAGCAACTACCCCATAATTTTGTTCAAAAATGTACATTGGCAAATGTATTAAGGTTACTTACCTTGCAGTGAAAACAGAGCGCTCTAACAAATAAATGCTTAGGAAAAGCTATTACTGACCCTGACAAAAAGGCACAGATGGTGAATTCAGTTCCAACGAGTCTGACAAAATGCTGCATAGAGTCCATAGATGGAATTTTTTTTTTCCATTTCACGTCATTTAGACCGTCAGCCCCAGACGACAGATGTAAAGCATTTGCCTCAAAAGACAATCACTTGTAATACATGCTAGTAGGAAAATACGGATTGAAGGTTTAAGAGAGAAGAAGTATGGGATTTTCTTTCTTATTTTTTTAGAAGTATAAACCTGAGTAACCTGTAGTATTTCCTGAAGAAGCTCCTGCAGGCTTTGCCTTAGCAGGAGTTTGAGTCATTCAGTTACCTTGGATAGGATTATTCCCATGCTTATGGGAATTGTCAGTCTCCTGCTCAGTATTATAAACATTTTCCATGCAGTACTTACCAAGTCCGCCCTCAGTAATTTCTTTGCCCAAAGAGCCTTGCAGAACTAAGCTTGATCACAAGTACCAATCTGAAATGCTTTGCCTGAATTTATCCCCTTCCTCTAATCACATAATCTAGTGGCACCAGGGCCCACCAATGGTGCCAAGGGAAAGCCCCTTTAGCACCCAGGCAGACACCGGAGACCTAAACTCTAACGGGTATAAAACAGGAGGAGTTGCAGGGCTCCAACAACAGAAGCGTGGCTACAAAACCTGCACATGCCAAATGCACAAATACCAAAGGAGAGCTCTAGAGGCCCTGTACTTCTTCCCAAACCCCTCTTTTGAACACAGTTCAAGATAGATAGCAAACACATGGCAGCAGTACCTGCGCTGTGGGTATGGTCCGGTTCCACAGTTACCTGTGTCCACGCCTTCACTACCAGGAGTGAAGTTGCAATGTATTACCAGCATCGGTGCATTGGCTGGCAAAACTATCCTTCATTAATAGTTTAAGGCAACTTCCTTCATCTCAGCAACAAGTACAATGTAGAAGCAATTGAAACGCTTCCCTCAGAACACAGCAACCCCCACCCTGCTGTATCGCAGAGCTGTCTGTTTGGTTTCTTAAACTTAAATCATACTTAGGTCATACTGATAATGGACTTCCCTGTCCTGTCTCCTCAAGTCATGTTTACCCCCCCAAAAAAAAGAAAAAAAGATTTTTGTTTATTGCCGTGTCTAAAAATCTAGCTTGAAGATGTTTTTTATCTTGAATGTTTGCATAATGTTCCTCTAAAAATGCTCTCAAACTGCATGCACGCTCATAAAAGCTGTTGGAACATGATGAAACTGTTTTAAGTGACAATCTGAAAAAACACAGAGAAATTATCCTGC
>NW_009260410.1:2016401-2023568 GCF_000687185.1 Egretta garzetta
GAGAAAGCAACAGGGGGGGGAAGAAAACCAAAACAACAAACCCCAAAAAACAGTGCAGATTATCTGTCCCTCTGTATTCCCAAATGAGCATGCTCAGCAAGAGCTGTCTGTGAGGTTATATCCAGCAGTGGCATTCCCCAGTTTGCATGTGGAAAACCCTCTACTCCCCCAGCAGAAAGAACAGCAGGCAAATATTTGGCTGGGGGCTGCTGAAGAGAAGCCCTCATCACTACCAACCTCAAACTTGAAACAATGACACCAGTATGTTGAGAAGGAAATCCACTACACTGGGAATGCCCCCAGATACTATCCAAATCATGAATGAAGTACAGATATTTGCTGTTCCACAATGATGTCACCTGTCTCATAAACTTAACTAGAATTTGGGGGACCACTGAGGCAGAATGCTGTTTTCTGCACAGAGATGCTGGGAGAAGGTCAGCACCAGCCCTGCCTCCTGCCGCAAAGTGCCTGATCCTTGGAACTGCACACGCACAGGTTGCTTAACACTGGGTAGTAAAATTACTTATAGTGGGGTGTTCATTGGAGGACTGGGTTCACTAAAATAATCCTTTTCTGACTGGCGAATGCATTCTCTGCTTCTCAATGGCAACAGTTGTGATTGTTGAATATAAGAAACATTTGCAATTACAGCTGGATTGCAGCCATGCCCTTTGGATATATTCTTCTCTGTGAAGGACAAGTCAGCTAATTAGAATTGCTACAGCTCTAAAATAAAAGTCTTTCAAGCAGAAGCTTCTGATGTTTTTAACTACTTCATGCTTTTATTTCAGTGCCTGTTTCACACTAGCCACATAGCATGCAATTTGGATGCAAAACCCACAAGTATCTGCTTTTTTTGCTATACTTAACGTACCTGAGGCCCTTTCCTCAAAGACACACACTGTAGACCAGACATTTCTCCAAAAGAAATAAGATCTATTTTAAAAATAAAAACTTAAAGTGTTATTTACTTAGTTTGCAAATGGATCAGTATCTGAACTTTTAAGGCCTTACCCACAGAGCTCCTCAGACATACCAACTTAGTGCTAAGGTTTGACAGACATGCACCAACCACAGTACCAAAGAGTTGCCTTAAGACCTCTGTATTTTCAGTTGCTTCAATTAGCTTAGTTTTAGGGCAAAAGCTGACTCTTCCATTCCTGACGTTCTGATCCTACAACCAAGAAGCTATCACTAAAACCAACCAAACAAACAAAAAAACCACAAACAAAAACAAACCCCTCCAAAAAAACCCACCACAAAACCAAAAAGAACCTTGTGAAAAGAACACCATTCAATTCTTTGCCAGTCGTGGCTTTGCTGAAAACAAGAACCATTTGCATGTGTCTGAACTCAGCCCTGAATGTCTCCTCTTGCCAAGACTCATTTATCAGTTTAAGTAAACAATAATGTAATTTCAAACAAAACAGTTTTTCAAACTAGTAGCTGGAATATTTCAACAAATAGCTAGACTTTTTTCCATAATTATCTTGTAGCACCTTTTGGAGACCAAAATTAATAGATAATACATATTTTCGTCACAAAATAGTCATCTTTATGGAGTTCTATTTTGTTTCTGAGAAGATTATTGCCAAACGCTCAACTGCAGAAAGTTGGCATATCCTCAATAAAAACCAATGGAGCTATATAGCTTTACTCCAGCTAAAATTCCCACATCAGCTGTGCTATATATTTTATTGGTTAGTGTGTATTGCTTTGGATTAATCACATCAAAACAGGATGAAGAAATGCATTATCACTGTTGAAAAGAATCACATGTCCTAAGCATCTCCTCAACCCTCTCACGTAGCTCTGTTGATCATATAGCTTCCTCAGAGTTAACTCACAGCATCTGTTATGGTCGTTTTCTTCTAAAAATGTATTAAAACTACATTTGTTGGCTTACACTATACAGTGAAGTGGATCACATGAAATGTTGCGATTTCCATATAAATGCAGTTGTTCCATCTTTTCCCTGGAATTTTAACTTCTTCTAATCCACACTTATCTGAATCACAAGATTCAATCTAACAATTTATGCCTGCTGATAGCAGTTACTTGGAAAGGAATTATTTCAGCAAAGCCAGTATAATTACTAATGATCTTATGACTAGTTACTCTCTTCAGATGCTCAGTAAACCATCCATAAATTCATTCCACCTACTATCTGTTTATCTTGTCAGGCAAGCTTACTGATGGAGAGCAAGAACAGCTTTTAAAAGGAAGGAACCAAACCAAGCACATACGCCTTTGCCCCAAGGGATAAATGCAACTATTGAGGCAAGCCCCTCCCCCAAAAAATCTTTTAATCCAATGGCCATTGTAAATGCATGTACCAACATCAAACATTGCTCCAAACAAGTGTGCGGCCACATGTACGTCCACATGAAAAGTATCTTAACTCAGTAGGGTTTTTCCTTTTTTTTTTTCTTCCCCCCCAAACTTGCCTCTTTCCCCCCCTCTTCTGCCTGTGAGCCCCCACATACCCCATGCAACCTCTTTTTCCTTCTCCTTGGCTTAGAAGAGCCGGCAGCAGCTCAGTTCCTCCAGAGCAGGGGAGAAGCCACCTGTAATTACAAGCTGCAAACACAGCTACTCCCCAGCTCCTACCAGATGGAGCAGATGAAGCCAATTAACAACAATCTGCTCTTTCCTGATCCATTTAAACACTTTGTGAACTCCTTTAAACTTCCCCACAGCACTGCTAGAGGATACAACCCACTTTGACAAATGCAAGCCTGAGGCACTATTTCTGTCTGTTCACAAAGCAAGCTGAAACACACAGCACTGAGAGGTGGCACAGCAAAACTCCCTCCTCTTCAGCAATCCTTTGCTTACAGGTTCTGCCTTTCCATCTTGCTCCAGAAGCACCCACTGCGCTTCCAAACACAAGCTGACACGATCTAAGTTCATCTTCATAGAAGCACCCAGCTTATGGTAAGAAACAGAGGCTCTTGAACAAGTTAAGTGTGTTGTCTGCAGCTGAGCTGGTTGAAGATGAGGAAGATACAATCTCTTCTTCACCTCAACCCCATGGCAATCATGTTTGGGTTTAAGAAGTAATAGATTTAAGCCTAATCTTGCACATACTCTTCTCAGTGGAGCTACAACCACCACTTTTCCAACTACTCTCTACTCCTGCAGGCTGCTTGAGTTTTACAGTTATCAAAAGCCCCCCTTAATCTTTTAGCTGTTTGGATTCCATATTCTTTTGTTTATTTTTTAATAACTCAAAGGGAAGGTCTATGGGGTTGGTTTTTTTGTTTTGTTTTGTGGGGTTCTTTTAAGTAACCAATGCTTTTGCTCCAAGAGTTACTTACAAAGGGCTGCTCATTTTTTGGCATGTCTTCTGAGTATTTTGCAGCACGTTCTCAGTGGCATTATGTAATCATTTCATTAGTCTCAACTGTTTCACTTGGCAGTAAGATGCATTATAAAATGATGTCATCTCTTGGAAAAATATGGAAGTCAGGGGAGGTGACAGTTTCAGGGGTACACAAAGCCTAAAATCACAGCCACATGGACTTCAGAAATCCCCATTTGTGTATCTGTTACCTCTGTTTTTCACCAAGAAGTTACACCATCACATCGCAGTTATCAAACATGTACAGAGCTGCTCACCACCACCCCACCACCAACCCCCAAAAAATGGAACATCTTGGACCCACTTTTAGAGAACTTTTTGGACTACCGTAGATGAACTGACATCCAGTTCAGCGTGCAAGGCAAGTCAATGACATACAGCATGCCCCTCTGCGCTCTTCACTATCACAGTATGATGTGGTATGCATGACATGAGTCACCACAAGGTAACAAAGCATAATTTGTCATCACCTTGACACCTGACAACCCTACTGAGCAGTTTTTACTCCAGAAACAAAGACTCAATTAGATCATCCAGATGCCTGAATACAGTTAGTCTTTCACAGAGGACATACATTGTGCTCTTGCCTTAAGTCACACAGTGGCTGCTGGAAAGCCAAATGTTTCCAGAGCAAAGAAAAAGTAGCATAGAAATTTTGCTGATAGAAGAGCGAGCTGTTTCTTGAGCAGGGAGTCTCCTCCTCCCCCATCTCCCACCACATTGTATACCAGGAGGGATACTCTCTTCAGGGGCTGGGGAAAAGTGGTAAATCTTTTGCAGTTCTAATTTCCCAGACTGCCTCTATCGCCTTGCCAAGCCTCCTTTCTTCAAGGTCATGTGGCCAAAACAGCCAGTGCACTGAACTGCAGCTTGTGAGGAAACATCACTCTGCATCTAGTTTCAATACGGTCTCAAAACAGTCAGTTATCTGCATTCTGCTCCACTTCCCCTCTCTGCAAAACAGCACAGTGCCCACAACTGTAAAATGCTTTAAAGAAACACACAAAGATAGTAGTTCTTGATAACAGTAGCAGGATATAGATTGAACCACACAGCCAAATGATAACTAACCAGTCAATACATACAGTATGAAAATGAAACCAAGTTCTACCAATAAGAGGTAATAGTGGAAGGTGGCTGTACGTAACCTTCCCTTTCCCTGCTTCTCAACTAAGAGGATCGCTTGCCTGTTACCCTGTGATAGACACTACGCAATCTAGGCGTCCAACCTGCGTGCCACTGTGGGAAAAATTCAGATCATGCAAACAATCTCAATGAACACGGTCGCCTGATTCTCAGCTAATTCTTGGGTAGCTTTCCATTAACTTATTAACCCCTCACCGCAGTCATCACTGACATATGAGCACAGCGTGTCAGCATGCCAGCATGCGGTCCTCTCACTTTGGATGCTGTTTCATGCCTCCAGATGCTAGCTCCACACACATCTGGGAGGAATCGGAGAGGCAGTCTGACGCTGCAGAAGGCTGCATTTTGAATAAGCAATCTGTGGTTCTGGGGTGCTCCGAATTACAAACTGACATGCAGCAAACTTAGTTTTATCCATATCCGGTTATCCTATGACCACCTGCCACATTCAAGCAACTGCTGGCAAGAGAGAGAGATAACGAGAATCGACGTGTTGGCCCTCATATCTCTAGACATCGAAGATGAAACCAGTAACAGAATAGAGCCTCCACTGGGCAGAGACCCCAGAACAATCCAATGCTACTTGCTGTTGTTGCAAAACAGGCTGCTCTGAGCAACTGGATCTTTTCCCCAACTTCAAAGCTGCTGGCATTGCAGTCTGGGGATCACATTGCTTCCGTCAGCATCAGGACTTGTCATTAGCTGTTAGCGCACCAGAGGGGAATAGCACAGTCTTCACAGGAGATAAGGAAAAAAAGAAAGGCCCATGCAAGTGGGGGAGAACCTCTCACCCCCAGTTCAGCCTTCTCAACACAGCCTGCCAGAACACGGCAAAAAGAAGAATGAGGAAAAATCCTTTTGTCAGGGGAACAGCCACAAACTGACAGACCCCAGAAATGCATCGGGCTTTCCGATACAGCAGAGCATGCAATTATATAAGCAAGGAGCAATTAGAAACAGAACAACGCATAACACCCAGTGGAGCAAAGAATTGCTGACAAAAGCGATTTCACCTATGTATGTCAATATTTTTCTGACAAATATCTACAGAAGTCTCTGTAAACTCCTGTCAGAATGAAATATGCCATAAACAAGAATTCCCATTTTTAAACGTCACTGAAACAAAATGCCATACATCAAGTAGATAAATAATTATTCAGTGACTCCACAAATAAAATTTGTAGGGTAAAGGCAAAGCAACCAAAATCAATGACGCATGTTTGTAGCTAGAAGAAACTATTGTTCTTTTTTCAGTGGATGCATTCCATTTTTAACATGTGTTAGGCTTGAAGAAATGATCCTGAAAGCCTCTAAAAACAAAATTGAGCTACTACTTGTACTTCTCCTCTAAGCCAAGCTCTGCGAACACTAGCATAAGTATTTAATTGCTGTTTCATACATAAATCAAAATCACCAGGAGCACAGAGAAGAAATCAACAAGTCTCTGCAAGGACCACAAATCAGAAAGTAACAAAAATGTAAATAGTTAGGCTCAGTTTCAAATGCACCTTGAAATACAGTCCATATGAATAAAAAAATATTTTTAAACGTAAACTGTATGAAAAGCCAAGAAAAGATGTAGAAGTTATTTATGACACTACAACAGCATTCTTTTTTCTTTTTTCCTTTTTTTTTTTTAAATCCAGAAACAGCACTGGATGAATAGTCTATGCTTACATGTCTATTGTACCATACAAGTCACTGCCAAATCTGATATAGCGATGCATTCAGCGCACATATGCTGACCTGGATTTTCTTCTTCAAACTCTTATCATTTTGCCTTCAGGGCATTTTGAGTCAAACACTGTTCAGAAAACCACTACTCAGGTAAGCATCTTTTCCCTGTGTTTTATATAATAAGTGCTCAAAGGAAAGCAACGTAAGCTCTTGAGCAGGAATAGCCAAGCACTTTTACATGCTTGGGGAACCTCAGCAAGAACCATGACTTTGTGCTGATAGGAAGAATTTCGGTGATTGCTATTGCATTAACCTGTGTTTTGCTAGTTTAGAGGCACTCACAGAGTAAGTCTACAGGGGATGCCCGAAGTAAGAGAGGCTCAGGCCAGATAGTCCACACAGTGCAGTGCTAGATTCATGCTACCACTTTGAGCCAGTTATCATGGTAGCCAGGTCTCTGTGATGGTCTCCCAGAAAGGACACAGCCAGCTGGGATGCTGGCAGAGCCCTCTCCTTGCAGGGAGATGAGGCAACTGTCAGAAATGGGAGCAAGGGGATGATATGGGGTAAGTCAGAAATAGGGGAAGGAGAAGACCCCAAAATACTTCTTGGAGACCTTGTTCCTCGGGGCTTTCTATTCTAGGATTCATCTAAATGGAGCCAGCAGACACTTCTCTGCACCCACAGCTTTGATAGGTTCTCACAGTCTGGTAGCTTCAGTAAAGCAGAGAAACAAAGAGCGAGCTTGCCTTTACTTTGGCAGTACGTGGTATGCCATAAATAACTGCTTTGGAAGAACTAGACAAACACTTCAAACTGTATTTGTCAAATAAACTGGGTAGGATACACTTGGTGATCACGTCAGCCTTGCTATTGTATTTATTAATTTGCTTTTTAATCCAGCAAGCAATAGCACTGACAGCAGGTCTCTCGGTCATTACTGAAGTCTAATTGTTCTTTTTGCTCCTCACCCACCC
>NW_009260410.1:2023712-2044117 GCF_000687185.1 Egretta garzetta
GGGCCCACTGAAAAGAATGGGGCATTAGAGAGAGGAAGGCTTGCTAACCCTACCAAATCCAGGGAACACAGCCCAGCCAGCGGGACACGCGGTGCTGCAGGGGACCCAGGCTTGATCTCTGGGCCAGGGCAGCAGCGCGCTTGGGTTTTCAGCGCACACGTAGATCTTCAGGCCTGGCACAGTGAGGGGCAGACGCCTCCACTCCACACTCCACAACTCCTCTGCAGTCACCGTGAGGCAATGCTGGGGGCTGCAGGGACCATGACCACAGGAGGATTCGAGCCCGTTTGTCATTTAAGCCCTGTGCAGGATTCATCATAGTAACAGGAACAGCGTAGCTTGTATAAACTTCCACAAACAGAACTACTTGGACGTTGTTGCTTGTGTAAAATTATCTGAAAACATACAGAAAAAGACTTATCAATAATCAGGTCTGCACAGCTGGGAGTTTATGGGGAAAATCCTATGAACAAGACAGTTGTGTACATACCTAAAGCTTAAATTGAATGAGCTGTTTGCACTACAGGCAGCACCACAGTACCGCTACACTTCAACATGAGATTCATTCAGTATACAATAGTTTTAAATATTCTTTAACTTTCTGAAAACCACACTTATAACTGAACTTCTTTTAAAAAGAAGGTCAAGAAAGCTAAAAATAAGCACCACCACTTCCTAGCAGAAACCTTTGTGTACCTCCTATAGCCCACCTCTGCTGGGTTGCCCTGTTGGGGAGCGTGGGGGAGAAAGTAGTTTTCCTAAAATCTGATCCAGTACCCTCTGTTTTGAAGAGCAGAGATACCCTTGGAAACGTAAAGGACTATTATTAATAAGGTAACATTCCACCTTTTGCCCAAGCATCCTAGAAACTTTCTCCTTTCCAGAAGAAAAACATAAGCCAATTCACCAATTGCCCTGTATTTCCAAGGTCTCATCTCTGATGCATTTAAGCGTTACCTCCTTCCTTTTGGTAGACTCCCATTTTTCACTCATCCATATCTTCAAATGAAAGCAGCATCACAGATTGATTGTTGCCAGTCAGTGGCATTATTTCTTACAACTACCTCCTATTGTTCACAAGTCGCTTGGAAAGCCTAAGAGTCCGCTCCCCTCTCTCATTGCTTTTCAGCAATGCTGCCTGGGTGCTTTAGATCCCTAACTATAAAAGGGTTCAGAACCGATCAGAGAAGTTCGTGGAAGAAGCGTCTATCAAAAGATATCAAACATGACGGGAAAGACATGATGTTTAGCTTGGAGAATCACAATGCTGCCAGAAGACAGAAACATGTCCTCTCTTCTACTTTTTTAATTGATAGGAGTTGTTGCTCTTCCCCGTTCCCACTATCTTCTGGGTAGTGCGCATCTTTGTTTTTGTTGAGCTGCCCCATAAGAGGATTGTGCCATCAGCAAAACAGAAATCTCCTAGCACCGTTTTTAAGCTACATGACAAGTGTGCTGTGTCTGTCTAGGATTTTCTACAATAGAGTCAAGAGCAGCACTAAATAGGAGGGTGAAAGGAGGCTTCTTTTTTTGACGCCAATGTTTATGTTAAACACAGATTTGAGTGACTTACTTAAATGTGGAAGTTGCAACCTGGTTTAAAGCCTCAGTGTTGTTAATTATTTTTTTTTAATCGGCATATCCTAACACTTTGAAATGTGCCAGAGCAAATTGCAACAGAAACTGTCAAATGCTTTCTCAAACCTATGCAGTTAGGAAAAAAATCATTCCATTGCCATGCATTGCTCTCTTTCTCTAATTTTGGGGGTGAAAAACTGTGTAACACATCACCTTCTAGACTGAAACCAACTCAGAGCCTGTGCCAGCTTTGCCTCAACTGGATTTTCTCTGCCTAAGGGAGTGGGGAGCAGGCAGACAGCAAGCAGCAGTGCCAGCCACCTGGCGCTCCTGGGGTGCAGCACTGCAGCTCCCAAGAAAAACTGCAGCTCTCACACGGGTTCAGCTGCACCTTTTTTCACTCTGAAGCATCTACTCCATCACTGCATGATAGCCACGGACTGGCTAGCTTGGAGTTGGAAGCCAGGCTAGAAAAATTATTAAGCCTCTTGCTACAAAGCCAAGATTTCTCCAAGCCAGAGCATTCAATTTTAACTGTGGCATTAACGAAGTAGCATCTACCCATAGCATTGCCTTGGATGAAAAGGGACTTTTCTTTGCTGAGTTATAGCTAGCTGAGAGAGTAAAAATCCCTGTGGAGTTTTCAACCAGGGTAACTATTTATTTAGCACCAACCCTTTATGTGATTCAAGTCACTCATGTTTCCTTTTGAAACAGTAATTTTCTATTTCATAGCCATCTCGTGGAAGGAGCTATCTGACCACATTCTAAGCTCTAATGCTTGGAACAGCTTTACTACCCCCTGCATAGCCTTTCTCAAGGCTCAACCAAAGAAGAGCATCGCTGTAAACCTTCCCAGAGACATAAATTTCAGTCACTCAAATCTTTAAAGGCTCATCAATGGTAATGAGCATCTTTATTACATTTTCCAGCAGTAAGCAACTGAAGCAATGGCTTGCAGTTAACTAATTATACGTTCACCTAGAAAGTAACACTTAAGGTTCTTTTAATAATGCATCATTATTCATTTCCCAGTAGCCTGATAACGATAACTTGAATATTACACTTTAAAAAAAAAAGTTATATGCATTGTAAGGGAAGAATTGCCTATATAAAAAATTCTAGTGACTTTTCTCTTTCAAAGGGACTCAAAGGAAATTACATGCACTCCTATGAATTCCTACAACTGCTAGGAAATTTTATTGCTTTAGGAAGGAAAAAAAAACCAAAAAACCACCACCAAAAAAGTTGCTCGTGAAGTTAAACAGCCGTCATTTCTGCTTGACATTTTCAAAACAACAAATAAATGAGGTAACTGCTCCTGCCTTCAGTTCCGACTTGATACCACTAATTAAAACAAACCTACGTCATAAGAAACATCTCAGCAACAATCATGATTTGAATTCTTCAAATTCAAAATGTAAACTAACAAATTCCCTTGATTAAAGAATAAGTGCTAATAAATTATCCTTTCCTACCTGGCACTGCAAGCAAGAGATTTGCTGTGATTTTTAATGCTAACAGACTTAGCCTAAGGACAGGAAGGGCTAATCCTTGAGCAAGCCTTGGAGTTGTTCTGGCTGCTTCCAACAGCTCCAGAGCATTTAGCCCCAGTGAAGAGCCCCGACAGTGTGCAATGTACTTGGATCCCGCAAATGCCATGGCAAACTTTCTCTTATTAGAGAGTCTTTTCTTCAGACTTTTGGGAAGTCTGTACCCTCCTACAAAAGGATTTGGATTGTGGTTCCCCCTATGCGAATGCAGAGCAGTGGGTGGGCTATACTCCATGGGGCCTCCTTTATGTTCGCCGAAACCCCCAGTCCAGCAGATTCCTTCAGCATACGCATAATTTTAAAACACTCCACAACTGTTTTTAGACTATGCACATGCTTAGTTTATTGGATCAAGGCACCAGTATCTATGCCTATGCCTCTGCGCAGATGGAATATTTTCTGTGGGACTTGTTTTGGGCAAAAATCCTAAGGTTTCACATTGCAGCTTTTCTCCTGCACTGCCCAGTAACAGTAAAAGCAACTGTAAAATAGAGTACACAAACCATTTCTTCCTCCTCCCCTCAATCACCTTGCAAATCCAAAAAAGCCCTGAACACAGTCTGTTCCAGCAGGCACAATTTTTTTTTTCATTGCAAATATTTATTTAGGCAGCCAATCCAGATTTGGTATAATTTTCATGCAATACAATCCTGTTCACTTCTGGTTTCTGCCAACATTACATTATCTTCCTTTGCTATTTTGCTTCCACTGAAGAAAGTATTTAAATGAAAAGCATACTAATCTTCTTATGCTCTGAAATACGCACATCTGTTATAAATACCTAACCTTTCTGGAACACGCACCATCCAAATACACATTTCGTATACTCCAACATCTCTAGATTTCTCCTTGGCAATATGCAGTAAACCAAATTGAACAAAGCTGATCCTAACATGGGAAGTTATAGTAAACAGAAATGTTCAAGATCTTGAGTTTATTCTCGGCAGCTTCATCAGTTTGAACTTTTTACACCCACTAAACAAGTCAGAGCTTGCCAAGTAGCAAGATACATTTGGAAGCCTTGGCAGGAGTCTTTCAGGGTGAAACAACATCCTGAGGTCATGTAACTGCTCCATTTTTGAGGAACGCGAAGAAAATATATGAACAAACAGCAGGAGTACCTCCTGTATAGCATGTATATGCTACTGCTCAAAAATAAAAGTGTGAAGGGGAAAAAAAGCCCACCCAAACCAACAGTAACTAGCAACATAAACTCTTTTAACCCAAGCCATTAATGATGTATCATTTATCAGCAGAAGTGATATGCAGTTCTGCAAGCTCCCTGTTGTTGAATCTCTGTGTACATAATCATTACTGCAACTGTTATTTCAAAATAAGCAAAGAAAACTAAAAAAGTGTTAGCTCTGGAGGTCAGAAAAAGAAGCAGCTTTCAGAAAAGGCCAAACGTGCTCTCCTCTATGCATAAAGGCCAAGTAACACTGCAGTGAACTTTGTGGACTACTGGAACCACATGTTACATTACAGCCAAGAGTTGTGTTGGTTTATAAGCCCTGAGGACCCGATCCAACCTAGCTCAGAACTGCTTGTGAATCACTAGATGGTGGCAGCAAATACCACATTCTTAAGATTTCACCAATCATTTGTCAAATACCCTGAGGTGCTTGAGATTTACAGCAGCTGTGTCCTAATGTCCTCAAGGCCCCTTTCCCCTCACTCTTACCCTCTCACTCACTGTACTTATCACAGACAGAGAAGACACCCCTGGGTTTCCCACCAAACACGCTCCAGTTCCAAAACACACACAACTGTCCCCAGTGGCTAATGGCATTTGAAACAACGCAGCATTCTCAGGGCAGCCCCATTTCTGTGATCTGAAGAGGGGGCATTTTAGGTTGTGACATTCACTGGGAAGCCCTTCCAGGAGGGTGGGTGTAGAGGCACCATCAGTTTTAAAGATGCCATTCCCACTGTCCCCAGATAAATCCCAAAAGTGCTGTTACCTTAGGACATATTTTCAGTGGTAATACTACTTGAGTTTGTATAGGTCAGGTTCCCACAAAGCTTAAATAACCAGCATCTCCTTCACAGCCTCAGCAAAGGGGCAGGCGATTGATCAAAGTCAGCAACGAGGAGCGGCTGAGGGAGCTGGGGTGTTTAGTCTAAAGAAGAGGAGGCTGAGGGGAGACCTTATCGCCCTCTACAACTACCTGAAAGGAGGCTGTAGTGAGGTGGGGGTCAGTCTCTTCTCCCAAGTAATGAGCAATAGGACGAGGGGAAATGGTCTGAAGTTGCGCCAGGGCAGGTTTAGGTTAGACATTAGGAAAAAATTTTTCAATGAAAGGATTGTCAAGCATTGGAATGGGCTGCCCAGGGAAGTGGTCGGGTACCCATCCCAGGAGGTATTTAAAAGATAGCAGACGAGGTGCTTAGAGACGTGGTTTAGCGGTGGGATAGCAGGGTTGGGTTAACGGTTGGACTTGATGATCTTAAAGGTCTTTTCCAACCTAAACGATTCTATGATTCGATTCTATGATTTTTAACTCTGCTCCTTCTTCCACCCAATCAAGTACCCAGGGAGGGCCAGGTAGTGGTGGATTGCATTACTTTTAGTTGAACTGGTAAATCTACAGTATTACATCTCATTTCTACATATGACAGCAGGTACATACAGAATCTCAGGCTGTGCAGTTAAGTACTCGATGTGGGAGTTCAGATTCATACACTGCTTCTCCCAGTTTTTCCAAAAGGCTTCTTGTTTTTCTTCTGTGTCCCTTTATTCTTTATTGATGCCAACAGTGCATGGGCTGTGGCAGACAGACAGACAGGCGTTGCAGTTTGCTTCAAAAATGGACAGGCTTTGACTCAATCTTGTTTTGTACAGTAGCTCAGCCCAGTGTCAGTTCATTTGGTAAGAAAACACACTTCAAGCCCCGCCTTCATCAGCTCCACTCCAGCCTAGGACTGCAGCTGTCCTAAAAGACGTTTTTCAATCACACAAGCAGCTCGTGTCTTGACCTCGACTGCAGGCGAGAGGCAAGTTCTCTGAGGTTCACTTATACTTCTGGGGAGCAGAGCAGGGATTGCAGGAGCCTACAAGTGAGGCAGCATTACTCAAGCCCTGTACAGTATTACCAGACCAAAGATTATTGCACTGGTTTTGCTTCTCTTTACAATCAGTTCATAAATAAGGGCAGGGTGGCACCAACCACGCATACAGTAAACCACCACAGGTTATCTGAAGATCATGGAGGAGACCTTGCTTCCTCTTTCTCCTACCGAGGCTGTGGGTGCCTGTGCCATGTGGGTACAATGTTAGGGACCGTGCCAGCCCCGTGCCCTGCAGGAAGGAGGTATGATGCGGCCGTAACCCAGCTCGATGAAAGGCAGGCATCTGCACGCAGCCTCTGGAGGCGGCTGGCTGTGGCTGGGTGGGCACAGGCAGAACCCTGCAGGATTCCCCAGGCGTGGCACAAGGAGCCCTTGGCTCTACCCTAGGTAGGCATCAGTGCAGCCAACACACATCTTCTGAGTTGGCAGAAAAGCTTGTTTGCTCTGGAGCTGGATTTTTTATTTCTTTGTTTTGTTAGAAAACAAGTAAAACCTTACTAGCGGCAAAGTATACAAAACAGAAAAAACCTCTTGGACTGTCACAAGACTCGCAGTCTCCACCGCAGAAAGAGTTTTAACATCGAGATTACTTACATTGCTAATTTCAATCAAGATTTACTGCAACATAATAGTTTTTAAAAGCAGATTTAAATCACTGTACTTCTTTAAGTCAAGTCTGCTTCTTTCCTTAATTACTTTCCTAAGGAAAAGCCCATTCAATCTGCGGGAGCACAGCTCATTTCAGTAATGAAATTGCAGCTCTGTATGTTCAATCTAGCTCTGTCCATTTTCTAGCTTGTGAAAAAACCAAAACAAATAAATGAATAAAAAACACCACACGAAAACACCCCCAAGTAACATTTCCTATAGTACCATGGGCCATATCTGCAAATGTCTCCATGCAGAAGAGTAAAAAGGCAGGCTACAGTCCATCTCCTGCATTTCCCAGTTTCTACCTTTTTTTTTTTTTTTAATCCTCATCTCCTCCACATGATTCTTCTCAGTATTTGGTATTTTACCATGTTTCCTCTAGCCTAATTCTAAGCTAAACCATTTTCAAACAGTGGAATTACTCTCATTTCACTCTCTAGCAATTGGTATCCCCTGAGCTTTGCCTGTTCTTAGCCTTTATGATTGTCCATGCTTTTGCTTCATGGAGGCCCTGCTCCTGCAGCCTGACCTGTTTAGGCAGAGCCCTGCAGACCCCCACAGACCCAAGTCTACAGAGCTTCATCACACCCCGTGGCCAGAAGAATCAGCTCACACATACCCTTCAGCAATGCCGTACTCTCTTCCTCGCTATTACTCTCAAAGGGGTGTAGATTTATAGCTTTCCATAGTCTACAATTTGCCAAACTTAATCTGTACTTGCTTCTTTCTTCAGACTCCCCTCCAGCGCTTTAATTATTTATTGCTCTCTTATCTAAACTCCTTCCAGTTAGTCTGTCATTCTGACACTGAGAAAGCACAGAAATAAAACAGCATTTTAAATGCAGGCACCATAGCTTTACAAAGCAGATCTACAACCTACGGGCAGACTCTCGTTTAACTTTCACCTAAGTCTCCTCTGCCATTATCACTTGCCAAGTGGCTTGCCCCAGTTAAATGTCTGCTTTGGTTTACTTCTGCACAATACATGTGCTTACATACGAGGCTGAAGTTCACTGTTTCTTATTCATGTTCCTCATGTTTCAAGCTGCCGTATTTTGCATTTTCTCCATCTTTAAATGTATTTGCAGTTCCTGTCAGTATGCTGTAGTCTGCAAGTCATCTCGTTTCTGATGTACCAGCCTGGAAGACAGGTCTCTGTGCTTGCTTGAGGCTGTGGGAAACCTCAGCCAGACTGAGGGCCTGGAGAAGGTACACAACAACTTCCTCCCACTCTACATGTCTGAATTTCCTTCCAACGGAGATCAAAGACCATATGTGGAGGCTGGCAATCACTCTTAACTTAAAACATTTCTATTGCTGGCCCCACCAGCAAGTCACCTCCACTCCAGACTCACCTCCTCTCCAGACTCAGTGACATTTGCAGAAGTCCTGTACAGCAAGAACACCTCCTCAATGATACCTATATGATATAACCCAAGGGACAGTAGTATTCAAACAATTTGGACTCCCCCACCCTCCCCATGAGGCACCTATATTACTACAGTGAGCTCAGCCAAGCACAAGCAGTGAATTCTTCAGAACACTGTTACCCACAAAACATTAAGTCCCCCACAGTCATTTTGCTGTGCTTTTACGGACTTCCTCATGGGCTGATGTTGGGCATCTCAGCCCACATCAGCAGCACCCATCGCTCCGTGTAGCTCTGTCAGAGCAAGCACCCGGGGCAATACGATGCCCAGGTTTCACTGCTGCTCCGCACACAGCTGTGGTTTGGTCAGACCCTCAAGGAGAGCACCCACATCTGCTCCCCACCTTTACAGGACTCTGAGGCAAGCCCAGCCTCCCTTCAGCACCTCCTGCTGAATGTTATCTTGCATCTGCCACCATCTCTGTTTCTCACTTCTTTTAGCATTGACAAAAATCCCAGCCAGACTCTTGCATGCTCTAAATAATTACAACTCCAGTGAAGTGAGCAGATGAGGATCTGCCCCTCAAAATGGTAATAGTTTGGTAAGGAAATTTATTAGTCCAGCCCAGCCCAGCAGCACATGCACCTGAGACTTTGGTTGAAGCAGAGTGCTGTCAGCAGCCATACCTCTTGTTCTGCATCCATAAACATTTAGTAACCCGTGTGTCACACAATACAGCCTGCATCACCTTTTCTCCCTCTTTTCTACTGTCACTCCTAACCGCAGTAGCCGAGCATCTTCATGTAAAAATCAATGCTAGGAAAGTCCCTGATGCATTAGTGGAAGCCTCTGGCACTTCTTTTTGGGGAATAATTACTTACCAATGTAGGATGCAAAGCATTTATGTTTTAATAATAGCAGTTTCTCATCTCTTGGCTACATTTTATGTATTCATTTTTTTGCTTCTCATCTGCACAACATACTTTCTTAATAAACTTAATGGCAATACTGTGACTTTAATTTCAGTTGGAATATAACCAAACCACTAAATCTACTCTGGAGACCTACTGATTTATGGTCATCTTTTAATAAGTTCTTGCTATTGGTATTATTAAAGCACCTCTGGGTGCTATTGCAGTGGAGCTATTTGCAATTGCAAATGAACAATGAGGCAGATTTTCTAAGAAAAAAAATTCAAAGGGCTGTGGAAAATACACACAAGAGAAACAGCTTCACCTACATGATTGCATATAATTCAGTGAAATGCCAAATTGCTACGTAGTGTGTTTAAACTAGACTATAACAGCTCTTAAGAAGAAATGTGGGGTTTTGATTGCTTCCAAAGACAAATCTGGACAAACCTGTGTCAGAAATGCATTATTCAGAAGATGCATAGCAGAATCATAATACAGGACTATTTTAAGCCCTTAAGATATTCCTAAACAAAAAAGGGGGTTTAAATACAGCCTGTGAGATGAAATCAGCAGTGCCAGGAAAGGAGGCAGACCTCCAAAAACCAAGGGCTAACAAAGAGATGGTTGGTACAGAGTTTGTGTAAAGTATACCGCAAGTGCTGGCCACACTATATTTACAACTTCCTTGGCAACAGCTCAGAGTAGACTATTAAATAGACCTCTATCAAAATTGGATCCTTCCCATCCTAGCATCTTCTGTCAAACCACAAAGAGAAAATAATAAAGGAAAGAGGAAATAAACATAAAAATATATTAGCAAAGAAAAAACACACCATGGATTGATTAGGCCTATTGTATACTCCAGGGCTTTTGATTTTGCCTCCTTTTTGTCATGATCAATTCTTCTGCAGACACTCTGTTGCACATTATGTACAATAGGGATTTTAGAATGAAAGACAAACTGTTGTTATAACCACGTAAACATTGAATGGGATCATTCTAGTTTACTATACTTTGAAACTGCAAAATCAAGACAACCAAACTGGCAAGACGATGAGGAAGTCAGACAAATAAGTAGAAAGTAAAAGCTGCAAGGTGTAGTATAGACTAGCCACCTAAATTAATTTTGATCTTTCTCTGAAAAGGCTCTGCCTTCCCAAATCACTAAAAAAACCCAAACCAAACAACAAAACTTCTGGTCAGCTATAGATGCCTTTGGCTCTTCTGTCACAGCACAGAGAAGCTACTGAGGAAAATTCAACTTCACCCTGGGATTGAGTAAGATTATTTAGGATGAAGAGAGGCATGAGGCAGGATCCCAGACAAAGAAGCTGTTTCTCAGGAGCACTGCACACCTAAGAGCTCGTGGGTGATTTCCACCTGCCAGCATGCGAGGAGCCGGGCAGTACCTCTGACACGAGCAGAAGGATCTGGCTTAGGAGGATCAGGGCAGAGCTCTGAATGCAGCCACACTCTGACTCCAGTTCCCCTGCAGCTACCTGGTGTGAATAAAGGTAGTTTGTAAATAATTACAACTTCTGGCAAAACAGGAATCTCAAAAGGCACGGAACGTGGGAGGGGAAATCTATCAGGAATTAAAGTTCAGGCCCTTTCCGACATTCATCATAGCATTTGAATGACCTGTCGCGTTCTGCGGGGAAGCAAAGGCAGTGCCAGCAGCAACAACCATCCACAATCCAGTCATTCTTAGCCTGTGGAACAATTTAATGTTTGAAACAGGTGTTCAAAAACATCTTAAATGCTTAAGTAAGTAGCACAGAAATTAAGTCTAAATACAAGCTATCGCATTGCTCAGAGCATAAACCAGATGCCTGGGGGAGGGTGGAGAGAGCAAGCACATCATTAGAAACAAAAATGCTGAGTCAAATTGATCTTTTATTCCAGTGAAGCAAAACCTGATTGCATCTTGGCATGTGCCCCACTCATCCCCTCGGCATGAGGAACAGATTTATTCAGACGACAAGTAGCAGGGAGCATGGAGAAATGGCGTATCCACTCTTCTCCCACAGACACATGTCTCGTTGAAGCAGAAAAAGGAACTTTCTGGATGCTGATAAAGAAAGCACCAGGCAAAACAGCTTTGTATAAACAGTGGTTTTCACACTTTTTTTAGCTTCTAGACTCCTATACATTTTCTAGTGGCAGTGTGAAGTGCTGTGAAGCGTAAAGTGTGACTAGAAAACTTCCTTCACCCTTCACAAATTCCTTCGCAGTAGTCCGTGGACCAGGTATCTGTGGTCCACGTGCCACCCTGGCTGGAGCGTGGTCTTCAGTCTAAGCAAAGAGGTACTTGCTCACCTAGAGCAGCAATGAGAAAAAGCAGCGAGAAGGAGGCAGCAACAAGAAGGTGGTTCATCCCTCACCCCAAATTTGTTCTGTCCTTCTGGGAAAGCCAAAGGTAGCTCCTGGCCTGCCCCTCACTCTCCAACTCCCTGCCCAGCTCGGCTCTGCCCCCTGCCAGCCTCTCAGCCCCCTTTGTCCCACAGGGCTACTGCCATCACAACTTGCAGCCCAGGCTACTCTGGAGGTGGCGAAGCCAGGAAGGCTTACTTCTTAAATAGTTTATCCTAAATGGATGCTGCTTTGACTGTTTCTTTACTGAAATAGGTTTACAATAGTTTTTGGACAGAACAAACGCTCGTTCCCCCCTCAGCAGTTTCAGGCCATTTGCTCCCTATTTCCACCAGCCCCTGCTCTAGCCCGTCTTGCCACAGCAGGCAAGATAACCATTGCCAAGGGGAAAATAAAATAACATAGCTCAGCAATAAAAAGAGAAGTTTGAAAGGTCTCTTGCCATCTCCACCTAATTAATACGTACTCTGCTCACTCAGGGACATGTTAAAACCTGTTCTATGTAGTTCTCATGAGTTATACAGCCCCGGGAGTACCGCATCACTGACTTGACCCATTCGGACTCCTCCAAATTCACAGCATCTCACCATGCACAACAAATGCTGACAGTAATACCCCATTTTCTTATTTAAAAGAATCACTCCAGTGGATGCAGAGCATTACATAAAAGACTGTTTCAATTTTATTATGGCTCTCATAGAAAGGCTTTGGATAATTGTTGCCCACTAATCTCTCTAATCCTTCATTTTCATTTCATAGAAGACTGACTCTGTTTCAAAGTTACTGGCAGAGGTGGAATGAGGATGAACAGGAACAGGGATTTACTCAAAAAATCAAACTGGAAAAGGGATGCGCCGCCAAATCTTACTCTTTCCTATCAGCATGGTTGTGTCTCCCTCCAACCTCATTGCTTTGAACTAAAGCCAGATGAAGCCATGGGAAGCCTTCCTTGAATGCAGATCAGACCAAACACTGTTCCCTTCTTGCAGACTGGGAGATACTTGGACTACACACTCATTTAGTGCTAGACCTAGTCTTTACCACAGACAGCGTGGGTGACTGAGGAGCCCTACAGAAGTATAGGGGAGATACAGAATATATAGAAATATTCTATATATAGTATATATAGAAATATATACTCCTTGTTGGTCTATCTTACCATCAGCAGTATTTCTGAGAAGTCAAACTGGCTGGTCACTGTCACAACCACCACACAACACCTCCTCTGAATGCTTTCTAGACCCCAGGTCCATTTCTATCGCAGATGTCTACGTACAAGATGTGGTTTAATATTAACGCCTATTTCATGTCGCAGACTAAGTATATTTTTTTGAACGATCCTAAGATAGGTTTGCTGTCCATAAAATACGTTTATTAGCTCCAAACATTTAGAAGATCACATAATCCAAGCATAGGCCACAATGTCTTCAGTGTTACTAGTTACAATGCACAAGGTCCATCTGACATGACCACCTGAAGTCTGTGCAGCATCACATAACCCTATTTGCCCAATTTTATCCTAAGCAAAGAGAGGTTTGCAGTAAAACATTGTGTCTCTAATTATTCAGCTCACAGCATTGGTTACATGAAACCCTGAAGAGACAAAAATGCAACAACAGCACAGCCAGAAGCAGCAGCATCTTTATCGCAAACTCACTCCAGAACACACTTGGCAACACAAACTTTTGGTGCCTTTTACCTGCTTTCAGGTTCTGACTGCAACAACAAACCACATTTAGGGGACCGAATCCTTCTCTCTACTAAGAGTAATTTGGTTCCAGGCACTGAGCTGAATTTGACCATGCACTTTTTAAAAAAATGAGATTATTCATTTCTAACCAAGAAAAACAATGTAATCTGGATATCTTAGATGTTCCAAAGATGGAAAGCCAGAGCAACACATGTAGATTTCTCCTCCCTCTCTCTCCCAGACTAGATGGATACTAGGTTATGGTTCAACATTTGTAAGCAAATTCATACACACACACTTACCCACCAAGAGCCTGGAGAGAGACTTAAGATACATAGGACTCCACAGCCTGAGCATAATGGCAATTACAAGAGAGTAAACTATCTTTGCACCTTAATTTATGAAAAAAAGGAGTAAATCTTTCTTGCTTCATACTGATTTTTATACATCAAGCTCCGAGCAGCAAATATTCTAATTAACTTTTTTTTTTTTAAATGCAAAACAGAAGCTATGTTTATTTTGGAGCGCTCCTGTGCCTATTTCTTTTCATAACATTATCTTAACTTTGAGCCAAGTGTCATTTCTAGAATACAGGTATAGAGGCAATGCTCCAGCAAGGTGCTCCGAAAACCAGACATCATTTCCTCTATTGCTCCTAAGAGAGAAGCCCAAGCGAGCCCTTACACCCAGTGGGAATCCTGGTTTGACAAGCAGGGATAAGTATAAAAATCACGCAGTGCCTGAGGTTAGAAACGCAGGGCGCAACTGCTGCTTGCAAAGCCTCTGATACACAGGACATTGACTATTATCACTGTGCTTTATTTCCCCCATATGCCATCTGTGAAGCAAGATAAAACAGCACCAGGCAAAAAGAGGTGTGATGTCTTCAAGGACAAGTTAAATCAAACCACACCACAAAAACACCGTTTTCACAAATGTATTTTTAGTATAATCCCAAGGATGTAATTTTATCTTGCTCCCACACGGTGCTTTCTTATCAAGTCCTGCAGTCTGTGTTATAATTCAGGGCAAACAGCCCCGGCTGCTGCATTCTGCCGTCGCAAAGAAAAGCCAGTACTATTTACCAGCTTCTAAGCACCATATACAAAGTGAATTACATTGCTTGTACAAAAAATGTTACTGAAAGTATGCCTAGACCATTTCACTTTCATTCCAAGCAGGAGAGAATTCACTTCAAAGAACTATAAATTGAGAGTAGGAGGACCAAATCTAAGCACAGCTCATAAAAGTGATGTGATGACTTAAAAAAAAAAAAAAACCCAAAACAAAAAACCACCTCACTTTTTAGTTATAGAAATTATGTTATAGCCCTCAAACTGGCAAATTTGAAAGCGTGACCTATGTGTAATCCCTACGGCAATATTTGCCCAAGCCCGCAGCAAGTCCACAGTGGTTCCAAGTAGAGCGAAGGGCTCTGTGCATTTGTATCTGTCAGTATTTCGTAGAGTCTGTAGCCTGGGTGACAGCGGGGGAGGCTCATAAAACAGCCTCTTGAGAATTTCACTGGGTTGAATGGAAGCTCCATTTCCTTCTCAGAGATGGGCTGATTTCTACAGAACACACTTAGCGTTTAGATTGAAACAGTAATTAGATTTCACTTTGGTGGTCTGGTTTCTAGAACAGTTTATAAAATTGGGTCTTTGTGCTAACTTGTTTGTGTAAATCCTTTTACATTGCAAATATTGAAGAATTATACTGCAAGTGTGGCTTATGGTGGAACCAGGGGATAAATTACTGTAACAGAGGGCATGAGTAACAACTTCCCCACCACGAGAATTCACTTCAAAGAACTATAAATTGAGAGTAGGAGGACCAAATCTAAGCACAGCTCATAAAAGTGATGTGATGACTTAAAAAAAAAAAAAAAAACCAAACCAAAAAACCACCTCACTTTTTAGTTATAGAAATTATGTTATAGCCCTCAAACTGGCAAATTTGAAAGCGTGACCTATGTGTAATCCCTACGGCAATATTTGCCCAAGCCCGCAGCAAGTCCACAGTGGTTCCAAGTAGAGCGAAGGGCTCTGTGCATTTGTATCTGTCAGTATTTCGTAGAGTCTGTAGCCTGGGTGACAGCGGGGGAGGCTCATAAAACAGCCTCTTGAGAATTTCACTGGGTTGAATGGAAGCTCCATTTCCTTCTCAGAGATGGGCTGATTTCTACAGAACACACTTAGCGTTTAGATTGAAACAGTAATTAGATTTCACTTTGGTGGTCTGGTTTCTAGAACAGTTTATAAAATTGGGTCTTTGTGCTAACTTGTTTGTGTAAATCCTTTTACATTGCAAATATTGAAGAATTATACTGCAAGTGTGGCTTATGGTGGAACCAGGGGATAAATTACTGTAACAGAGGGCATGAGTAACAACTTCCCCACCACCACTTCTTCTATGTAACCATACATAGGGAATCCGGGTATTTCCATAGCTCACTCTCTTATTGTGGGAAAGTCCCCGCCATAGATAAAATAAATACAAATTGTATTATTTAACAATGAGGTACTGCAATGCACAATCTTAAGGTTCAAACCTTGGAGAAGGAACAGGATGTAAGCTGGGGGATTCACTGTTACAAGTGACAGCAACAGGGCCACAGTTCGCTAGGAAAAACCTAAAGCTCATTACATTATTACCTGAATAAGTTCTATTGCTCCAGAGTGAACCGATCGGATCACAGCACTTCTCCTGCTGATTAAAGGTAAAACAGTGTTCCCCCTTAAAACATTAAATATAAAAGCAATTAATAATTGCATGCATGGGAATAAAAATGACTGGTACATCTGGAGATCAAAGAAGAAAGCAACAGCAATGTAACTTCAAAGCGTTTTCTATCTGGTTAAGTTTTTTCAGGGACATTTCCCTTCCCTTCTAATCCCTGATTAAATGTGTGCCAAATGGTCTGGCAGAAACTCCACCACCAAACATGGAAAAACCATTTGATGCAGGTCTCTGTATACACAAGTGAGTCCACAGGCATTTTGGAGAAATTTCTCAGTTTTATCTTCTCCTAGAGCTAGCATGGCCAGTCCCACACAAGACAAGTTTGCAGATAAAGTGCAGCAGCAGGATTACTTGCAACATTTCTGTTCTGTCTAAAGTCCTCTTCTAGACGTGGTTTATACTAGTTTCAAAGTGCTGGCCAGTACCAGGAGCAGGTACCTTCACCGAAAGAGGTAGCTCATGGAACCAGACAGCTGTAGCTGCAAAAGCAAGGCTGTCACCCTGCAAAGTAGACTTGACTGCCTTGGTCTCCACATACTTTCTTTCAAATGGGTAAAGGAATTCTCAGAAGCAGTACCTTCCTAATAGGATTTTTTGCCAAGACAGACTTATCTAAGGGATGCTGAGGAGTTATCTTCCTAAACGAAACAAAAGTATTTGTAATCTACTGGTATTCAGAAATACAAAAAAATATTTAAACAGCAAAGGCATCCAAGGCTTACAGATCTTTGAAATTTTTTCCTTTCTCCACAGCAGAGTCTGCTTCTACCATCAGTGGTCAAATCTCCACCAAGGCCACTGCAGTCCCTTGTTTTCTCTAGCATACGCATGCAGCTCGGCAAATCTGCCATCCCAAGCTTGCTCTCCAAGTTCATATACACAGTGAGGACAAATACCAATCCCTTTGCTGATTCTGGAGTTTCACTAACAACTTGAGCCCTGTCCCAGAGTTAATTGCCCTTTCTGGAGTAGTCCATGTGTTGCTGCAGCCAGGCCTGTTGCTGTATTTTGAATAAACAGGCTTTGAATTGGGCTGGGAGGGGCTGCTGACTGAGCCCAGCACAGCTAGGCACTTGAATGGGCGCTGCACTGAGAGCCAGAGGCCCCTTTGGCTCATCAGCGTGGCAATAAATTAAAAAGCAAGTGAACACTTGATGCCTGTGAAAAGTCAATAAACCTTCCATTGCGAAATCAGCAGTAGGTAAACTCCTTTTATCTCAACACTACCATTTTTCAGCTCTACAATAAGGAAAGCCATAGAGCTTTTCTACTTAGCAGGCCTTTTGGTCTGTGTAAATCCTCATCTTCTTGGTTCTCAGTTATTTTAACAGGTACATACAATTTTAAATCAGACAAGCCTACAAACTGCATGCATGGCTCAAGCCACTTCTTTTTTCCACTAATCTGATTTTCAAAATGCACAAGATGCTAAGACTAACATTTTCATTCCATGTTCAAGATACGGGTCATCTTGGATGTGCTACCAACTCCTTCCCCTTCTCTGGTCTCTGCCCACAAACACCAGTGGTTTTCAGAAAGCCTTCAAAAGATTTTGGGTTTTTTATTCATTTGGGGGTGGGGGGAAGGAAGGTGTTTGGTTAGGTTTTGTTTAAGAGCCGAGTGAATGTTTTAGCCCACTTTCTTGCCTACTTCCTATAAGAGCAGAATAAGAAGAATGAAGAAAAGACTTTTATAATAATCTGGCACGTCACATTTTTAAAGTTTAATTTAAATACAATTATCATGCATTTTCTTTTTTTAATTAAATTATTGATTTTTGGATATTAATTAGGGCAGTTGCCCTTCTAACATAGCAAATGCTAGCATACCTAATTTTAACAAGATGTACAGCATGAACCCATTAACACACATAGCATCACATTTATAAAGCATGCATGAATGGAAACTAGTATGTGTTTTGCTGCCTATAAAATCCAAAGACTTGGATTAATCCATTACTACATGTCAAACTGATAGTGAAGTGGCATAAGACATTATTGGACTAGCACCCCAGCATTACTTTTACTAGGTTTTATTTTAAAGGAGCTAATCTGCAATGAAAAGGGAAAATCCTGTAATCACAAGTGTATTACCAAATTTTTGATGGCTCTCTAACACAAATACCTAGAGATCAAAATCTAGCTGATGGCGAATCAGTCTGAGTAATAACAAGGCCTTTTCTTGACGAGTGGTTAAGTTCTGAATGCTGTAGTATTCTCTACTGCTTGATATTGCTGCAGTTTTCTCTAGGAAGAAAAATAAGCATTTATTTCAACTGCCTCTCCCTGTTATTTTAATTATTAAACAGAAAAGTAATACTAAACAGTCACTTTCTGCCACCTCTCAATATACTCTTTGCCTCCAGAAAGATTTATATAAAACTGGTCGAAAAAAAAAAAGTGTGACTACCACACCCACACAAAACTAAAGCCTTATCTGGGAAAAAACTAGAAGCATCACACATGGACACAGCACTCAGCCAATTTACCTGAAGAGGGAAGACCTTAAAAGGAGATTTCATATTGAGACTTCACCTGAGAAATGCTTACAAGACTTAAAATGAATCTGTGGGCTGGTAAGTAGAACAGTACAACTGGGAAGGCAAAACCCACCATCAGTTTATAGTTAAAATAGCATTTTGCTACTTCATCAGAACAAGGACAGGGGGGAACATGGTTACCGTTAGAGCCTCTCTTTCTCCTCCAGCTCATGAGCTCTGACTGGACCAATAACCAAGATCCCACTGCTGTAGCAGGGGGAATTTTTCAATATAGTCTCATTTCCAATGCAATATAGCCCAGTTAAAAAGAGAAGCGAAGTGTTCAGTGCCCCAGCCATCCTCAGCTCTCTCTTGGATGCCTGGGAACCCTGCTGGAAGACTAAGCTTTAGCCCTATGAGAGCATTAACTGTCCAGTTTACCATATGCTAAAACAGCCTTCCAAAGTGGGTTGAATTTGAACTTTCAACCTAGAGATAAAAGGCCCGCTTCTGAGCCACGTTGTCCCTAGGGTTTTCCTCTTGTAAATAATTCAGTCATGTGTATCTTAAGTGGACCATGAGAAGGACAATAAATATAAATGTCATTTAACAGTGTATTTAAACCAGAAGAACAAGCAGTTGTGGTTATTTTTATACCTTGCCCAAACAAGGGATTACCCACCTGTTGCCACCTCCTCTTCCCAACCCCGAACAAAAGAAAACTATCAGTTACATTTAGCACTTTCAGAAACTGAGAGGGAGATGAATATTTTCTCTCACTCTCAAATTCCTGGCAGCACATTAACATTTGAATAGTGATGTTATGAAAAGAATGAGTAGTTGACAATTCTTGTATTTTCAAGGGCATATGATCAAACTTAGCACTAGTTTATCCACAGTTACCTCTAAATAGATTCTACTTTCATGTTCATGTTAACTTATTTCTCTCAGAACATCATCTTACCTACATAGATAAATTCACATATATCTGAATCCAGATTTCAGTGGAGGTAGAAGGGGGAGCAAAATGAGAAAAAAAAAAAAACCACCAATATGCTAACCAAAAATTAATTTATCAAGTTCAGCATTCATTGAAAGCATGTGGTAAAGAAATACAACAGATGAGCATTCTGGAGTATAGCTTGCTCACATTCTTACAGACATGCTTTTTATAACGATCAGTCAAGGACCAAACCATGCCCAGCCGGGATTTCTAATCCTGCAGTAACCACTGCTCTTCAGTGTTTTCAGAAATTGTTAGCACTAACAGCCAGGATTGTTAGGCTTCATAACGAAATGGAAACCATCTAATCCCTTCTCCCACATCAGTAACAATAGATACTCAGGGGTAAAGGGGCAACACAGCAACTGGAACTCAGTGATTCAATGCTTCTGGGGAGAAGTCACTGCGATGACCTGGGTGTTGCAGTACCCTGCGCCCTGGGCTCCGCAGTGGAAGAGGATCTTACCACTGCGCTCCTCACTGACAGCAAAGGTATGTACGTCTTCCTGCAAGGTGACATTTGTGGAGACTAGTCACATTAGTTTTACTTTAAGTAAGCGTTCAGGACTTAACTTAGTAGCTGACTTCAATAGTGATGTACATGGTTTGCCTTTACAGTTTCACAGTGAGGTCCCTATCATGGCATTTCTTACCTTGTTAGAGGAACCTCCCCCAGGGTTTTAAAGAAAAATCAACTCTTCCCAGCTGTTGTACGTCAGAAGCCAAAAGGGGTTGTAAATCCACAAGCTAAAAAGGACTCTCTTTGTCCTCCAGGCATTCCCATAGTACTAGAAGTGTCCTGGGATAGCTGGAAGGAGCTTTCTCATGGAGCAATCTGCAGCTGTTACCTCTCTCGTGCATTCTCACAAGATTGAGCTATTTTGGTTGGGACTTTCAGGAAAATCTTTTCTTAAACACCTTTGGCCTGAACTACGAGCCCAGCAAGAAGAAACAGAACTGAAGAGGTTAAAGTTGGGGGGGGG
>NW_009260410.1:2044486-2055387 GCF_000687185.1 Egretta garzetta
GTAGGGAGGGGGGCGGGCAGAATCTGTACAACTGAAGTACAAGAAGAAAGCAGTGAATTTTCAGACAAACTTATCTCCTGGCTGAGCCAGCTTTGCCTGCCTTGTACAGTGAACAGACTACTCATATGAAACCAAGTTTAAACCACTGTATCTGTGTAACAACAGGGCCCACTGCACCTTGCCCTAGCAGAAAGTTATGATACAAGCCAGTACTGGCAGCTCCAAGTGCGTGGCTTCAGCTGAAGCGACCCCCATCTACATGCTTGCTTCAAACACCTGCTTTGCCCGTTCTCTTTGACTGCAAGCTCTTGGGAGTAAAGACAGTTCTCTATTACATATAGGTACCAAGTTTAAAGTGATATTGAGGCCTTTGGGCTCTAATTAAAGCGTCAAGCCATAACAGTTACCAAGGAACACTGCAGAAACATTTTTTTAAACTGCTTCTTAGGGAGTTTTTTGTTTTGTTGTTTTTTTGGAGTTTTTTTTAAAGGAAATGTAGTACCATGTGCCTTAAAAAAGGAGGCATAGATTTAGAATAGACATGTAAACAACAGCTTTAAACAGTCTTAACCTTTATTAATCTAAAACTTGATTAAAATCTCCCCATGAAGATAAAAGTCTGGGTTTTGTTAGGAGGCCTCTCATCTGTACAAGTTTCCTGCCAAGAAGAATGCTTATGATACTGCGTATCAACAACTTGATCTACTTTCTCTTCCTGCTGTCAAAAAATTAAATAATTTTATTATTTTACAGAGATTAGTATCATCACTATGACAACAAACCTATGACCTGGGGAATACCATAAAATAATCTGGCAAGAAAAAAAGCAACAAAAGGAAACAAAGAATGAAGAACAGTTCTGGAAGCATTCCCCTCTCTGGAAATATGACTTTTTCAGGAAACTGTTCAGGAAATCTGTAGGTCCACTTAGCAAGGAAAGAAAGAAGAAGTGACTTCATTGAAGTTTATAGAGAGACTCCAAGCACCGACCAAGATGTCACCCCAGACCAGGCTTGCACTTCACAACAGTGCAAACAAAACCTCTGAAAAGGCACCTCCGATTCTGCTGGAGCAAGGTGGGAAGCCACATAGGCAGATAAGCCACCAAAGGAAGCTCACGTTGAAGGCACTTTTTTGCTGCTCAGAACAAGGGAGCCATTAGGTGGGACAGAACGGTGGTCAGAAGGTCCCCTTCCTCTAAAATGGGGAAAGCATTATTTCAAGCTATCTCCCCGGAGCTTAAAAAGATCAATGTTTCTGGAACACTGTGGGTATTGAAAATACAATAAGAACGTTAAATACTGTTATTCTGCCCTTAACGTTCTTTCTTGTTTCTATCTTTTCTCACGGGCTAAGACATTTATACTTGCACAACTCATGTTTTGGGATTGTTTTGCATGAAGACACACAGCTCAGCCTTTCTTAAATGCTCTGAGGTCCTCTTTTGGCAGCCCATTAGTAGTAGCGACCATCTGATTCACTCTTAAGTTAACAGTAACACCTACTATGCAGCCTACCTTATAATGAGAACTGTTAGCTGCAACACAAACGACCAGCAGTTTTGACTGCATACTGCAGCATCCAACATGGCCCAAAAGCAACAAGCTAGGAAATAACTTGCCTTTAAAGCAGTCTAAGAATCAAAAGGTCACCTCTCAGTAATTTTCGTCCCTCGGTTAAGACATTTTTTTTGTGAGCTACAGTGGAACAAAGCCTGTACTTTGCACATGAGCATTTTCAAACTCAGGGCCTTGAAGACATTTGACAAATTGAGAAAGAAATAAAGTTGCATTCCCTTTTCATTCAGAATAGGCTTTGACTCCATTTATGTAAACATAAAGAAGAATTTGGCCCTACTTTATATACTCCAAACCCCAATCAACTTCACATTCATCTCTCTTACTTTTCATAACTTAAAACATTTTCATATCTTTTTCATACTCTTTTTTAATTGCAGACAGAAGTATTTCCTACGGCTATCCAGATGTAATAAAGCGTCTTGAGCAATTACACTTATTAAATGCTAAACCAATGTCAAATTAATATTTATGAAAGAAGTGGATTTCCATGAGTATTTCACAGCCAACACTATAAATGTCATTCCCACTCTGTATTTCTAACTCTTCAGTCTCAACTACTTTGTGAATGAGAAGCAGTTCACTACTGTTACTGTTCAGTGACTACTGTGCTGTGTCTACTACAATCAAGGAAATGCAATGGAGATGAAAAGGTTTTATATTATCACAAAGCTTTATGCTAACAGACAACCTTATTTTTAATTCATTATAAGCACTGAATTAATTTATAAAATGCATAGCTGGTAGAAAAGACAAGATATCTTGTCTATAAGATGAGAACCAGACTTAATATTTTTCAGCTTTTGTTTAGACAATTCATTTTGTCAGGACTGGTACTTCAGGGTAACCAAGACAACAGCTGTATACAGGTGAATTTTGCCAAACACTTTGGCTGCAACAAAAGAAAAAAATGTTTTCCAGCTGTTGCGCTTACTCAGTTCACGTTCAGCAAAATATTACCAAAAAACCCCTCTCTTAACAGTTTATTCCAGCAGTTCCAGAATAAACTATGCTGACATTTCCACAACATTAAATCTTCAAGCTCGTGTAATAAACACCTGCCCACCCCCAAATTCATGTTGATTGCAAGCCACTCTTTTACCCAACGTTACTGGCCCCTCCCCAGCTGTGGAGGATGCACACTGTCACTGCTCATCCCCCACATGAGAAATCTTGGAAATCCTGATTTAAATTCCTGCTCTAAACCAGATGAAGGATGGTGGCTGCTCAGTGGCCTGCAATTTGAGCCCTGGAAGCTGGCTTCACAGCCATTCCAACAGGAATGAAAGCCCATTGCTGTGTGCCCCCAGTTCAAGCTAAGTCAGCCCTTGCGCAAAGGGGATTGTAGCTCCAGGCCTTGTTTTGAGAACTTCACTTTCCCTTGGAGAGGGAAAAACCAACACATTTTTGCAACGTCAACGCAATTAGCTTCAGGTACATCAGAATAAACTATTCTGACACATCAGAAACACTGCATTTGTCCTAAACTGGAAAATTCAGTTACCCTTCATTTCAGTAAGAAAACATCTTTGAATATTAATCAGACTAGCCCAACCTGACTTTCCTTTTTCTTCCCCCATCCCCCCAGTTTGATCAACAACTGGAAGTATCAGGCATTTGCATAAACTAGATGCTTTCTGATCCAAAATGAACAGAAAAGCCCAATCCGAGGAAGAGTAGTAGTTAAAAAAGTAACAAGGCAGACAAAAGAATGCTAGCACGTTTCATGGTCAATGTTCTACAACTAAAGAGGAAAAGAATCCTCTTTTTCATTTGCTTTAAGATAATACTTTGATGACCATCTAAGGTTACCTCTCCACTGTGCTCAGTAAAAGATACTATCCCAACTAACCAAACGAGGCAGAGAGCAGGAGAAGAAACAAAAGCATGAAGATATTAAGCAACTTACCCAAGGTCACCTGAACTTACTGGAAGACCCCAAGAAAAAACTTACGCGTTGCACTTCCCATACACTAGCCCATGCTGAGCCTAAAAGCCTTCCCTGGGAAGCAGTTCCTGAAAAAAATACACCAGATGTGAAGACTACATCCAAGAAATTTTGAGAAAAATAAGTCAGCTGTCCCCTTCCACTGGCACTGCCACAATGCAACATCCAGCTTTCAACGAGGGAGTGGTGCAGAGAAGAACCACCCGACTTCCTTAAAAAACTCAGAAGAGCAATTGCAACCAAGGGCAGTCTCTGTACCTAAAGCAGCTTCCTATACAGCCTCAAGCCCATCATAACACTCAAGTCTTAGAGATTATTAAATCTTCCTTAAACTCTTAAGCCTAAATAACAAAAGTGTGATCTGTCTGCGTAGTTTTCAGAGTGCCTGTAATATAAACCCTGTCCTTCCAAGCTAAACCAGGCAGACATGTCTGGAGACACTACTTTTGTCTGGGATAAGCCTGTATACTGAAAAGCTAAACAAACATGCAAACACAGTATTGTCTTCACCACGGCAACAACTCATCGAGTTGTGCTTCTTGGGTATTTTCATTTAAACAAAACTCGGGGTCCCTCAAACAGCAATTCAATTTTGATGATTGAAATTGGCAGCCTTGGAAAATCAGCTCAAAACATGTATTATTTAATTTATTCTGTGTTGCACAATCAAAAATAATCCTTACATGAATAATCTATGTGAACAAATTGTAAATCTACAGCTTAAGTTACATGAAAGAAACTAACGTGCAATTGCATGGGCCGAGAAAACACAGATCAGGGTGTTTGTCTGTCTTCACTACAGATCAGCAAAACACTTGGGAGTGTTTGCCGTAAAAGCAGTTTTCCCTCCCTCTCACTGAACTTTTTAATGCTCATTTTCATTGAGCATAAGGACGAGAAAAGCATTCATACGAAGCTAAGTTCACTTACAGATCCGGAGAGAGACAATACAAAAGTTTCAGGTTCTCTTTCAGCTCTATTTATCTAGCTTTGATTCTGTGAAATGTGTTCACGGCAATTTCTCAAAGTTATGTTGATTTTACAAGTAAACAATGCTGCCTACTTACAAATACATCTCTGACTAAAGCAGCATTAACTTGATATTTAACAGGAAGCAACCAATTTTCTCCTCAGCCAGTAAATTGTTCTACAGCCATTAACTGCTTTTATAAATATACGTTGATGTTGCTATTAATCATTAAATCCAGCTTCTAACACAATCAAGCATTAATCATTAATGACATTAATTGCCAGTTCGTCACAGACTTAGTAGTCTCTTAAGTGAGCAAAAGCCTCATTTATCGTAGACTCGAGGCTTTGATTCCCTGGATGATGAATATATAGCTTTCCTACTACACTAGTGAGAGCATTATCAAGGTCTTCACTGACAACTGCCTTTCTGAAGATTATAAACCAAATGCAGCTTGCATTTTTCCCCCTGAAAAGAAAGCTGTTTAGTGAGTGTGATGTGCATTCATTCATGCTCTTCCTTAAAACAAGTCAATTTTCCTCTGGATTTCCATTTTTTAAGACTTGTAGAACTTAAAAGGGACATGAGGTAAAAAATCGTGAATCGATAAATCCAACTTACTCATTTTGCAGTGCCTTCCTTCTCCCCCTATGTATCAAATCTCCAAGGAGCCATCAGTCCTGTAGCTCTGTCTCCCATGTGTAGTTCCATCTGTCCAGACTATCCCTCTTGCCACCTATCTTTCTGCATACTCCTTCCTCGCTAGACTCTCTTCTTTTCTTTGGACAGCAGCAGCTAAAGCTATTTTCCAAGGTATTTGCCTTTTTACCTTAGTACTCAGATCTCTCTCCAAAGCTCCTCTGTCACATTGACTCCATATCGCAGGCAGTTTTCCCTTTCCAGCACCCAGCTGAGCATCTTATTTCAGATGACAGGATGCCTATGGGGAGACACGGAGCTCTCCACCCTCACCAAAAGCTACATGTGCCACTCTGCTGGGGCGAAACGAACACTAGTCAGTTTACCCTCATTCCTCTGCTTTCCCAACACCCTCTCACCTCTTTTGGTTTTCTTGCCATTTCTTCTGAGAAATAAAACCAATGAGAAATAAAACTGAAACATAAGGGTGCTTAAAATCTGCGAGGACAGTTTCCTTCTGCCCACACAGCACGCCTGGGTGGGTGACAGCAGCAGAGCAAAACACACTGTCTATCCTCATTGCTCTCCCACACTGGAAATACGACACACGGCACAGGAGCCTCAGGAACTCCAGGCTTCTGCACCACAGTGTGTATCTTTTGTGATTCAGCTATTCGAGTCTAAAATAAAAGAGAAGCAGTGCAAAAACAAGGCAGCAGAGTCATTCCAGCCAGATATGTACATTAATCAAAACGTGAGCAGCTGCACAGCAGTCGCTTACCTGTATGCAACATCTTCAAACCCTAACAGCGATGAATGGTAACAAATGGTGTAGCTACGTGCTTTTGGTTCACCTAATTGGGTGCACAACACATTAAGAAACTTCGAGGTAATGTTATTTCTTAAAAAAAAAAAAAAAAAAAAAAAAAAAAATCTCAATGGAACCATCTGCAGCTCTACTGCATAAACAGTAACATTGGAAGAGAAAAATTATTGCAAATACTTCTTTGTTTCAAAAAAACCAGAACTGCTAGAAGGACCAGAGAGCATTTGCCACAGGACCAACCGCTAACACACCTAAATAACACACAGTTATTTGGGAGCCAGTTGGTACAATAAAACAGCATCCTTCCCATTTACCAATAGAGGACATGTTAAAAAAAAAAAAAAAAAAAAAGCTAGCCTAAGCTGCAATGGAAACCAAGGATTTCGCTTCTTTCACAGAGGGCACCTATTTAAATTAGAAAAACCACTTGGAACAGCTAGCGACTTGAATATTGACAGGGCAGAGCGGATGTAAAGGAAGGGGGAGACACGTTGATCTTGGCCTACAGCAGTCCCCTCCCAAAGGGACAGCAGCCCTGGGGAGTGCAGCGGGGGCACAGCAGGCATTGGGGCAGCAGCTCCCACTGCCCTGCTCCCTCACATGCCCAGGCCAGGGCATTTCAGATGGGATTTCCTAGGAGAAGGACAAAGCACACTGGTCTGCCTGTAGTTTGTTTTAGCATTGTAACCTCCACCTGAACCGCAAAGATCTCTGGGTACTATTATCAACAACATCATAAGTAATAAAAAGGTAAAATTGGGAAATGTGAAAAACCAGACCTTGTTAAAGATTACTTTTTCCTTTTTATACAACAAAGTATCAGATGAGGTGTAAAGTAGTATTTCCTCCCTCCCCCACCCCCCCGCCAGTTACCCAGTCACACTTCAATTTAAAAAGCATCCATATTCAGAATAGGAAAAGACATGTTAAAGTTCAAACAGGGGATTAAGTCCTGTTCTCATGAGGCTTAGCACTAGGAAAATATTAAAAGGCTTGTCTTGAATAACAATATTCTTAAGACCAATATTTAACTGCTTTCTTGAACTGGGGCCATAAGGGAACTGTAACCCTGAGGACCAGGAGGGTGGAGTGGGAACTTAAGAAAAAACAGTTGTAAATTACTATCAAGATCAGGGGCTGCAGGAGTGTATTTGGTTTCATTGTGGTACTAACATTTGCAATTTATGTGTCATTTGTGATTACCAAGAGGAGATATATTCACACAAATGAGCAACTTTACTCAGTGAAGAGTTTTAATCCTGCCTGCTAATAGAAAATACAGCGTGCAGTAAGCAACAGCGAGTAGCACCCTGAAGAAAGGCACTAACCTGGGCCTCCCAAATGCTTCACAGCAAGATGCCTGTGACTTCAGAAGCAACACTCCTACAAAAGGTTCAGTACCTTAAAAACTCAGTGATTCAGGGAGAGGTCTCCCAAGCGTGAAGGCAGAGGAGTGCCTCAGCTTCTCAGACATCTCAGAAGATGGATTGACCTCCCACCAGCATCTTTAGAAGCACTGGGGGATGCTACCCTCAGCAACACAGCAGCAGCTTTCCAGCTCCCAGGTCACTGCATGCCAAAAGCAGACAGACTCTGGACAGAGGCCACTCAAACCCAGCGACTTCCCCACTTCCCTCACAATTAAGCCTTCCAGTCTCTCATGAACCTCTTTTTCAACCACTTTCAATCAACCTGCTTTTTCTTAAACCGTGCTGCACAAAACTTGAATACAGCTCTCTGGTGAGGTTTCATCAACACTACACACAGAGCTATACCCGAATCTTACATACACAACTCCTGCTAATACCCAGAACAAAATTTTCCTTCTTTTAAGCCCCACTAGTGCTGTGCAGTTGGCTCATTCATGATCTATTAAAATCCCTGGATTCTGTTATTCAATACACCTATCGGGCACGGGAGCCTACAGTTTGCATTCACACATTTTGGTTTTCTTCCCTTGGGTTTCCTTGTCAAGGTCAGCATGGCTTTTCCAACACTGAATAGAAACACCACTTAGAGCACAAAATGCTTAGAGAACGCACAAGACAAAGTCATACTTTAACACACCCATATCTCACCCTCTTACAGCACAGCACTTAAATAAATTTTTGTGTTAAAGAATCATGCATTTGCTGCAAATATTATGTTTTGCTGACTTAGAAATCTGTAGGTAGGCAATTCATGTCTTTCTCACTTTCTGCCATGTGAAACAATTAGCTCGTGACTGTGTCCCAATAACAGTTTTCCTCTATACACCAATTTCAGTATCCTCTACTCAATGCTCTCACAGAGGTATCCATGGAGGAAGGGTCCGAATAATAGAAAAACATATCTAGATTCATGGTGTTAAAAGACTACCTAATAAATACAATGTTTAATTTACTATTTAACCTGTCAGAAAATCTATTTTCATTCACCTGCTGGAGGACTACTTAAATCATTTGGGGGAAAAAAATTTTAAATGCTCCCCACAGGAGACCCATCTTCCAATCTTAGATAAGACCGACTGCAGTCAAAGCCATCAGTCTACCCAGCTACCAGCAGGGCAAAGCCAGCTCTCACCAGCAGCAGTGCTTGCCGTTGTACAAACTTCCTATGCTGTTGTCCCAGACAAAACTGAACACCACAGAAACGCACCCCTCCACCAGAAACTGCACCTCTGCCGCTACCCATACAGCGCTGCTTTTTTGTCCTGGGATCCACCAAGAAATAGCTTTGGAGCCCAAAACAAGATGTCAATCAGGTCTAGCCTTTCTACTAACAACAAAACAAGATATATCGAGTTCACGCTTGGTTTAATGTATTTCTTCTCAAACAGTAGATGGACCACGGCTGAGAATAGTGTAGTGAAAAAACACCACTCCCTTTCGCATTGCTTCATCTCAGATGGACACTTTTACTTCAGATTCTCCTTTCTTTGAATGTTGTACTTTTTCTTGACATTTGTGGTCTTTTCAATTTATTTCTTTTTCTGTATTCATTGCTTAAAAAGGAATAGAAAGAACAAATGTCAGTGAGTTACAAAAACTGGCATCAAATAAACACGCTAAGCACACATCCAACACAGCTGTATAGGTACAGGTGCTGTGAAATCTTAACAAGATACAAATCAAGGATATAAGCAAGGAAACTGATGGAACAAAACACATTAAGCTTAATTTGTTTTGCCCTGCAAACAGCCTTCCTTGTCTGCCCAATCTACATGAAAGATTAATGTAATAATGCACACAAAAATCATTCTTTATATCACTGCAATACACATCTTTCAGTTTACTCACAAGGACACGTGCTAATACAGTCATACCATGTCCAGTGGCCTTCACAGCACAGTTCACTGAGAACTATGATTTATGTTTCTGCACTGGATGGCTATTACATTGTAGCCAGAAAGCATTCATAACAAGGCGAGGCAGAGTACTCTGGCCACGGCTCTCCTTACACTAAAGCCCTTTACATTCTTCTAGATGCAAAAAGAAAAATTAAAGCAACTGTAAATCTAACTGGTACCCTTTATATCCATATGCAAGCATCCATTTTCACACTGTCATGCAAGCATCCATTTTCACACTGTCATGGTCACAAAGCTGGCCTGAGACACTCCACCTCCCCACTCAGCCCTTATAAAAAAAAAAAAAACAAACCACCCCCCCAAAAGAACCCCAAAAAACAACTTCGTAAGGAAAAAAACCCACGGTCAAATGTTATTATGACCATCTTACTTCAATCCCAGGAAACCAATTCAAAAATGCTAAGGCTGGTTGACTGAACTAGAAAGTCAGCATGAGATCACATGGAACAAGCCAGTAATACCATTTCTCCCCCAATGCCGTTGAGAGGAACACCAGGCCATGGTGCCATCCTGAGCCAGGCTCTCGGACTCCCATGCTGCCCAAAAGGTGCCCTGGGCACCCACTCTCACACTGTGGGCTAGCCAGCCTTGCTTGGTGCCATGCATTCAAAAAGCCCCAGGAACTCCAGCAAACAATGTTCAGAGGAAGGAAAAAGTGGGAAGCATCCTAATGCCAACTCTTAGACTTCGTTGCTGCAAGGACTGTAATTCTGGGCTGGGCTGGTATGGAGGGGACAGCAACCATCTCCCTCCACAGCCATAAGTGAGCACACAGAACATCACCAGCTCTGAGCTGGACACAAATGGCAGAGAAAGAGCAAACATTGTTCCTGATAAAACAAAGACCTAAATATTGATGAGACTAACTGCTTTTGAGGTTCCTCACCACTCTCTGCTATGTGACCTTGTGTAAATTAAATGCAGTCTTTCTCCAGCTGAACTTCAAATCGGACAGAGCTACAATTTACAAGAATGACATTAGAGAAGAAAAACCCCAGCCCTTCTTCCTTGTCTTCCTGCGACAGAAAAATGTGATAACCCTTTCTTTGATTCATTCCTGAAGATAGGTAACACTAAGGACTCTTAAAAATAAAAGCCATTTAAACCAGGCATTCTAAGTAACTTTTTTCCCATGTCTCAGTTACTCTGTCTATAAAGTTAGATATATGCCCTCAGTTTGCAGGTGAGGAAGGCAAAGTAATTATTGCCTGAGCAACACTAAGCTATTATACTAATGAGAACCAAAGGAAAGCTCATGAGTTCATTAATAATCCTACCCTGAAAGCATCACTTCAACAGCATGTAGTAAACATAGCCTGGGGTACACACGCCACAATGACAAAAACAAAATACTGAAGAGCTGATCATTAGGTAAAGAGTCCCTCCTGTGTGCTGGATAAATGGGAGTCTCGGAGAAAAGATTGAATGTGGCCAACATGACCATAAAGGAGAGCATTAAAATGTTCGCACATGGTAAGCCATTGTATGACTACCTGGGCAATCTTAAATCTGCCATTTTCTCCCTTTTGAGAGCTGACTTCACCACCCCACTGATGGTCCTTTAACGTAGGGACAGCTGTATGTTTACAGGA
>NW_009260410.1:2055409-2058037 GCF_000687185.1 Egretta garzetta
TTGAGGATAGTTTTAAAAAAAAAAAAAAACAAAAAAAAACCACCACACACAAAACCACACATGTGACTAACCGCCCCATGTCCAAGCCCTCCACAAGGCTGAGAACTGCCTCCCTGAGCAAAGAGGAATGACGATCATGCTTGCTCCACAGCCATAGGCCAGCCCTGGAGCACCCTGCCTGGCCCCCTGGCTAGGGGGATGTCGTGCCAAGGAGGGGACCTGCTCATGGGGGCGGATGAAGCAGCAGCACTTCTTCCCTGGCTCTCATGAAGCAGACAGAAATTAAAAACTGAAACAGTAAGGGGCAAAAGATCCAGCACATTCTTCCGACTCACAAGGGAGGGAGAAGAGCCAGAGAGGATGCACTGTGTGGAGAGTTGTAAAGAAAGATGCGAAACAGTTCTGGCATAAGCTTCCAGCATGGCAAGACAGCGCTCCCAGCACAGCTCTAGGTAAACAGAAAAATGCCTCGATACTATATGGTATGATGTTGGGGCACGGCCTCAGACAGCTCCACTACATACACTAATTAAAGAAAAGCAGTATTTGAGGTAACAGGAATGATGGAATATAATCAACAAATCCAAACCTGTTCTGCAAGATTTAATGGCATACAATCTAGAACAGAGTCATTTTTTCAGTGGATTAACCCTCACCTCTAAAGAGAAGTCAGACAAAGCTTAGGCAATAAATGAAATTAGTTTGAGCAACTGGTAATCCTGACCAGGCAAAAGCAAGCCCTAAGCAGAGATATTAACTTCACTTTTAGCTTTCCCGAAACACTGCTTTTAATTCCTCTCTTTAAAAGCTTCAAAGTTATTTCAAATGCGTGTAAATGCAAAGAAAAGAATCCACGTTCATCTGTTCCTTCCTGAGAATCAAAATTACTTAATTATAGCTTCCCATAGCTTATATTAATTAGTGGTTAAGATACATATCCGAGTATGATTCACCTCAGCCATATAAAACCGCTATACAATCACATCCATGAAACATCCAAGGAAAAGTGATCCACACCTTACAATAGAAATTTAAGGTAAAGTACCTTTGAAGAAAGAATTAATTCAAAATCTGGCCCAGATTATTTACAGTAAGATTTTTTTGATTGACTTAAAATGGACATTGGATCCAGCATTTACCAGCTGTGCTCTTAGAAATCAGCTGTCAACATCACATAACAAATGTGTTTTGATTTAGAGTACTCTCATTTTCAGCATACTGTTCAGCTCCATCGCACTGCTCCCCCACAAGTACTTACGACCAATTTTACACTTTAACTCGTCAACAATCAGTGCTTTCCTACTTAGACGATTTCAAAACAAACAAAATCCAGGGGGGGGAAGCAGAAGTCATTAGGAGGCATGCAGTATTTGACAGCCCCTCCAATTTTGAGAAGCAAACAAAGCAACCACAAAAGGATTCTTAGTTTTCCATTCATCTCCCTCCCCACCAAGAATGGTCCAGGTCAGCTCCTGTTGACTGCCTCCATAATTTATAGAGTGATACAGGCTTAAATATTGTCCTTTTTATGTATGTGATGAAGTAACAAGGATTGCAGATGTGACAGTGCCATGATACTTCTTTATTATCCATAACTTTTAATGAAACAAAAAAATGTTTACAAACCCTATTTCCTTTACCCAAGATGAAAAAAGGAAAAAAACCAAAACACAATAAGCAAAAAGCTTTCTTCATCCTTCATAGTTGAAGTTAAACTGGAGAAAGAAATAGTACCTGATAAGGTATACAGTGATTACTTTGTTCCTTAGGAACATATGCGTGACAGCTGCAGATGGTTCTTTAGAGGAGATTTTCTCTCAAGAGTTTCTTTAAGAGACTTTCAGTAAACAACTTGACTATGACCATACAGGTTTGCATAGTGGGCATGTCAGTACCATGCTGTGGATCTTCATTTGGCAGTGCTTCTGCATATCCAAATGCCACGACACTTCCACCATCAGCCCAGATAGACAATTCCCATTCTAAGACTAATCTTTGTGCTAGAGCCAATATGGAGCCTGAGGTACACGGTCAGGTGGGTAGAAGCACAGAAGAAGCCGGGATCTCACGACTGCCTAGTTTCCCAAGCTCCGGTGGCTCCAAGGCGCTTCCACAAATATCAACCATTTGGTCAATGCATCTTCGCTGCCAAGTGACCCAAGGAAAAGGACAGCAGTCTCAGGGAAGGACTGTTCATTACTCACCTTTGCTAAGTTTGCTGTCCTCAGGGAAGGAAGAAAAACTAGAACTGAAAGGGAACAGAACTGATTTAACAAACAGAGCTGGAAACCATGGTCTTAGCTCAGATATCCTGAGCAGAGCCACAAAAAATATTATGGATAGTTATTGCACTCAGGTTTGGAGCCAGTCCTAAACCACCATGTTTTAGTATACATGCTCTGCCTGCCAGGCTGCAAGCAAATAAAATATTAATACTTCAGCCTCTGCAGCTGAGAAAAATCCCAAAATCAAACCACAGCAGGTGTGCTGCTCTGCCGGGAGGTCCAGAAAGCTGGCAGAGCTGGCACTGGGTGGAGGAACACATTTGCGCAGGGCTCTGGTGGTGCATCCACAACTCCATGTTCCTGTGAGGAGGGAGCAGAGATCCCCCCTCCTCTTCTCTTCAGC
>NW_009260410.1:2058062-2059865 GCF_000687185.1 Egretta garzetta
AAAAAAAAAAAAAAACCACACACACATTCTCTGAAGTCTGACCACATAACAATTTAGATCCCTGATCTACACGCAGACTACTAACCACAACCAAACCCTTATGGAGATGTGGGGACACTCTTCTTAGAAGAAAGAAAATGGTTAAGTCAGGTAGGAAGAGTTGAACTCTGCTATTCACAGGGGAAAGCAGACCCACTTCCCAAATAAATTCTCCCAGGCCAAGCTGCATCCTACCAACCTTATAATATCCAAGGTGGGGGCTGAAGAAGTAAGAAAATAAAAGACAGGATCCTAGTGCAACACTGATGGGAGACAATGCTGTATCAGCTTTAAACTCCTACCTCTTTTGGGAGAGATCTCATTGCTATTAACACAGGTTTTCCTTCCAACATTACCATCAAAGAATGATTAGGCAGGTGGAAATCTTAAATTTTCAGTTTGTTTACATTCTACATTTGACAACAGTTTCTTTATAGCCAGAACTACTCTCCTGAGGAGCATTAATCAATTTCTTTTGCTGTATATGGATTTTTCCACACAGCTTGCAGGCAGAAAAAATATTTTCAAATGAGATAAAGTGATTGCAAGGGAACCCACAAAAGTCCAAGAAAATAACATAAATGTTTTACCTCTTCTTTTTCACCTAGTATGAGGAAAGAACCCCCCTGACAACACATTGCTATACACCAATTTGCTTCTACCCCAGCACTTTTAAAGGATAAGAAAGTAGCAAGACAGGCCAAGAATTATAAAAGTAAATAGGTCTCTTAAAGGCTTTTTTCCCCCATCAATGATGCTCAGAAAGGACTTGACTAAATAGCTTTCTTGCCCGTGTGTACAATACAAATAACTGAGCAGAATGAATGTTAACAAAAAAACAGGTTTTATGCCATGTTAGCACTTAACCCACTATAACTTTTTTTTAATTTAAATTCTACTATGATTATGAATCATTTCAGAACAAATAGAAGTATGTAATAGACCACAGCTAACTGCTTTGGTGCAGATATGACACCTCTCCCCTTACACACAAGAAAAACAAGATCTCTTCATTTATATTTTTGTGACAGTTTTGCTCACTTCACCATCCACCTCTTTTCTCCTCCTTTGGCAGACGGACTCAAGGTACATGCAGGAGTTAACAGTTTCCTGAGATTGAAAATTTATTCCTTATACATCACAGACTGTTGCAGCCACCACATGAATCTCCTCATCAGTTAGCTAGTTACTACCCAAGAAACAGTCTGAAGATATGGGGGGAGGCATGGAGGCTGGAGATAGAAGTCCAGGAAGGTTTCAAAAGACAGAGCAGCAGCAGAGTGGAATTTTATTTTTTTTTTTACCCTCTTAGGAGGAAAGAAAGGGGCAGGGGAGAAGGGACATATCCAAGCAAGGCAATGCTGTTGATACCCTACTAGTCTTTCTGTCTTCAGGGCTCATTGGGGTGGGCAGGGCTACAGCCTATGTAAAGGGAGGCTCTCTGTCCTCTCGGCACCTTGCAAGGCACAGCACAGGGGCAGGATTTATGCTGAAGCACTGTCTCAGCGGCCACTTTGACATACACAGCTGCCCAACCTCAGTTTCAGCAAGACAGCCTGATATTAACACAACTAACGATGCAAAATCCTGCTATGTCTCAGCAGAGGAGATGCTGGCATGTATTTCCCAAGAGCTCCTGTGGTGAGGACAGTAAACAAGATTATGCTTTTGATATGCAGCTGCTCATAGTCAAAGTAAGCTCATCCAATTGCTCAAATTCAGACCTTGGTGACTGCCCAGGACACAGGGACCAAATCCCTAACC
>NW_009260410.1:2059883-2071771 GCF_000687185.1 Egretta garzetta
CCCTACTGACCTTAAGCACAGAGTAAAGCTCTCGGTATTTTCGCTTTGCTAGGGTTGCTTCTTTTCAAGGCATTACTGCACAACAGTCGTATCCTGCAAAGCACTGAAGTCCCCAGGGTACCCTTAACTTCACATGCATGGCTTGTCCAAGATCTCCTCAAGCAATACTGCGCTCCAGGTTAGTTTTGTCTTCTACGTTAGCAGCCTAATAACAGTCTAATTAGTTGAATTAAGCCAAACAGAGCAAGCAATTCTATTAATAAACACCATTTTAAAATAGAACTTTGCATAACTCGGGCATCATAACAAAACTTCTACGTAAGTGAAGAAGAAATAGCTACATTACACTCAAGTGACCAAGTTTGAAATAGGAGCGGTCCAGCAGTACTCTGGCAAAATTACCTCAGATTTTTAGAATCATAGAATCATTTAGATTGGAAAAGACCTTTAAGATCACCAAGTCCAACCGTTAACCTAACACTGCCATTCCACCACTAAACCATGTTCCTAAGAACCACATCTACCAATCTTTTAAATACCTCCAGGGATGGGGACTCAACCACTTCCCTGGGCAGCCCGTTCCAATGCTTTTATTACTAGTAAAAAGTGTGATTTAACTTTTAAAAATACCAGTGATTATTACAAAGTATCTACACTGAGAAATAAAAAAAAAATTAAAAAAAATAATCTTCTTGCAAATAATTATGAACACAAGATCAAAACACTACCACAATCATCATTGGAAGGTTTTGCTTTAAGTATTACGCTACACTAGTCTCGCTTAGTTCTGCCCCTCTAAAAACCCTTTTGACATGCTAACACAAGCCGTCTGTACTTCAGCAAAGCAGCGTGGCCCAACCTGAACAGGTCTGCAGAGCAAACTAGTTGGTGTTCAGGCCTCGGCCACCACCACCACCACTCACACACACACATCAACGGCTTTGCTGGGACTAGCTGTAACTCTGCCCCAGGCTGGACACTCAATTGGGAGCAGAGCGTCCCCACTCCCTCCTGCCCCCCTCAGAGCCTGGTCATGCTCCCCCAGACCACTCTGCAGCCAGACCCAAGGCTCAGTAACAGGGAACAATCCCGGGGCTCAATTCAAGAGCACACTCACGCTCGCTCCGAGCTGAAATCCTAAGATAGATGCACCCAGAGGAAGCTGTTAGTTGTTTCCCAAAAGTACAACAAACTAAGCACAATATTTATCTATGTGAAGAAATACTGACCAGTTGGGAGGGGGGTGGGGAGCCAAACTATCAGGGCTTGGAGAAGGGAGAATGTATTCACTTTCCCCCCTTATTTTTTTAATCTGGTTGCTTAAATTTGTAAAACAGTGTTAGTTCTAAGATGTCTTGTCTCCGCATTAGTTATCTTTGCTATAGACGCTGAAAATTCTGCAAGAACTTTACAATACTTCTAGTTCCCCTAAACAATATATCCTTGTAAAAATACACAGCCCTTGGGGTAGGCTACATGGGTAGTGACGAGGTACTGTATAAAAGTTCTATTTTTTTCTCCCAAACCCTTAAGAAGAAACAGCTCTATCCTTAAGGGGAAGACAGCTCCATTTACAGGGCGATATTCTCTGTTGTGAACAAAGAACTGAGCTGTGCCTACGTTATCATCCTGGTTGTCAATACACTGCCACCAGAGCCACCCAGCATATCTCGGTGATCCTACCTTTGAGAGCCTACATTCACATGACCCAGTAAACCAGAGCTTGTTGGTGACAGAGCTGTGGTTCCCCGAAAAGGTCTCGAAGACCAAGACAACTTTACAAGCTCGACAAGCATGGTTTCTTTGCATTTTTCACACTGAGAAGTTTTCTCTGGTTTGCTGCCTACAGAGTAGGAATCAAATAGCAAAGTCATGCGTGCATGTGAGCAAAGTTACTACCCTGCTCAGCCCTAAAACTTCAGGAGAAAACAGAATTTTTCAGACAGTGGGATTGAATGGAGCCCCAAATACTCTCCTAATGCTGAGATGATGGAGGGGCTTTTTGCAGTTGGGTTTAAATTCTTTTTATTTCATATTCTTTTCACCATGTAAAAGCTTTATAATGTTAATGCAAACACATTACTCATGAAACGTGAGAATCCAAGGGTATCAGCCTGACCTACACAGGCTGTGAGCAAACTGAAAGAGAAAACAAATGGATGCTGACTTTCTTGAAACTGTCATCAAGATTTTTTTAGCAGATTAGGCTGCTGTTAGGTAAATGCTGACTAAATATAGAGTGTTGAGGAAATGTTTTTAGCTGTCTTTGAACTGTACGTTCAGAAGTCATGCACGTTGAAGGCCAAGCTGATAAAACCATCTATTGCTAATTTTACTCATTAGCAAGAGCTTGCCTTTTTTCAGTTGCTTATGCACTTGCCAACTTTCAACTCTTTGAGCTGAAATTTTCCATATCAGGTGCCTGCCTTTAAAGAACAAAAAAAATTTAGAAGTATCAAAATAAGTCAGCAGTTCTAAGAGCAAAAGTAGGAAAAAAACCAAGTTTCCTTGCCAACATTTGAAGAGAGGTCAGGAGAATGTTTAAAAGACAAAATTGCACACAAGGACCTACACTTCGAGTGCCTGACTTTGCGACCTTACCCAAAGTGCATTCAAAAGAGCTTTTTGTGTGTAACGTACTATTAGATGGGCAGTCACATATCAGTTAAGCTCATCTCAACTTGTAGTTTAAATGTGAAAAGTACATGCTGCTGTTCTTGCAAGTTGTCTTTTCCCATAGAAGTGGACAGAGGGGCAATCACTTGTATAAAGCTTGTAAGAATCAGGCCCTGAAGCATTTGTCTTTTCTTCCTGGAATCTGTTCCCATTGCAAAAAAATTATTACGTATATAGCCAAGAGCTAAAGAACTCCCTAGTCATTCATGTCACACAGCTGATACCTACCCACCACCAGAAACCACAAAGCAGAGAGTCCATCCCTGATGTCCGCCCTTCCCCACAGCCTTCCAAGATCATCAACATGAAACAATATTCTCACCAAGCATGAACAGCAATGCAAGGGACAAGGAAGTGAAGAATCAGCTCTCCTAATCTTTGTGCTGTAGCAAACCCAGCAGAAGCTGAGTGTGTCAAGAAACAGAATGAGTAAGCAATAAGTGGGTGGTTCAATATGTTCATTTTCCTCCACTATTTCCATTTCAAGTGTCAGCTTCCCAAAATGTATTTAATTTGTACTATAAATTTTGATTCCAAAACTCTTGCCATGCTGTTCAACAAAACAGTCTGCACATACACATGTAAAAGGAAATATTGCCCAAAACCCTGATGACAGCAAGGGCCCTTGTATGAAATCTGTTGCAGCTACATTTGCTTCCAGATCTGAAATAAAATGGTAAAAGGTTTTTTGGGGGTTTTTTTGGCTAGATTGATCTATGACAAATGAGAAGCCTACCATTTTTCCTTCACTTTGCAGTCTGCACCAAGCTCTCATCCAGCAACAGCAGCAGACTGCTGACAGTGTTACCAAAGAGGTTTCTGTGGGCTGTTAATCACTGTTGTAGCCTCTATTATAATAATATCTTTCTGACTTCTCATTAAAGCCAATGTTATGTTGGAATAACCACATTCCACCACTCCTGTTACTTAATCTTTGGTATCCCCTGTAAACATAATAGAATTAATGAAAGTGCTTTTCTGGAGATAGCCTTCATTGTAACATGCAGAACTCATCAAGATGGGCTCCTTGTTGTAAAACCTCCTAGAGCCCCAAAAGGACTGAAAGCATCTGTAAAAGCTCTCTCCCCTCTGTATCCTGCCATGGCAGGGTCTCACCAGCCCCACCGCTGGCTACATTGGCCATATGCATCAACTAGTTTAATCAAAGAAAAAGGGGTCAAGTGTGGGAAAGCTGCACCCGAAAGCAAAGAGGAGGGCAGAACATGGCATACTGTACCCAGTAAAAGAACACAGCAGGAGACTTTGCCAAACAGTGCCCCTGCACTCACCGTGCCTACCTCAGCAAGGTTCCCACAAGGCCAGACAGCGCCGCAGTCAGTCCCCTCTGCAAGTCAAGGGTGCCTGCTGCAAGCTGGTCCTACAGCTGCAAACCATAAATATCTGCCTCCAGGAATAGATGCACACCCACTGGCAGCACAATCTCTGTAAAAATCTAACACATTAGGCATTTTCTTCAACCAAAGTTTCAAGAGGTCCAGGCTGGCATGGCAGTCCCTGAACTCCTCCTTTCATCTAACAGCAGATAAAGATACCATTTTGCAATGCTTCAGGATGAAGCACTGAGCAGACTGTTCATGGCTGTGCACCACCTGTACTGACTGACCCAGAGGGAGAGCCAAGCACCCTCAGAGGCTGTAACTTTGAAGTGGTTGCTATGCCTGTGACAGCGAACAGCATCTCTAAAATCAGACAAGGGAAATAAAGCCTTTCCAATAGGAAATTAGTACCACTAAACAAAGGAGACATGACTCCTGTAATTAATGCCATAAAAAAGCAGGTCCTCGTAAGAATCATAAGTAACAGTAAAGCAACATTTAGTGAAGGGTAGGAAAACTTACTGATCCAAGCTCAGAACACACCCCTACAGTGATAGCAAAGGGGGAAAAAATCCCTAATGATACATTACACACCCATCAAAACCCATTACTCACTCTAGTTGAGTGGAGAGTGGAATTTTGCAAGCTTGTCATACAGCAGGATTTACTGTGTCAGCTCTAATTTTAATTGTCGCTTCGCTCTGGAGATGTGATAAAGCCAGCAAATAAATATTAAACAATGGATTGCAGGCTTAAAGCTGCTATAATGGCAAAAACTATTAAACTCCTTGTATTTATGTTTTTAAAAGCATTAGTCTCTCTTTGTGCCCATCCAAATACTGCTGGAGAAGTGAATTATTTGAAGATGTGCAGGGAGCAGGCAGGCAAAGGCTGGAAGTATAAATTATTATCAATATAATGGTCACTCCTTCAGGTCTTATTCCAGGTAAAGTAAGTACTGTGGCAGAAACTGCACGCAGAAGACCCCCGCCTGCATTAGGAGAGCTGCAGGCGTGCCTCCTGAGCTGGGAAGTCCAGCAAAAAGAGGGGGGGTGATGCAGAAACTGCATGAGTAAAGCCTGAGATTTTTGTCAAATTCAGACATGGCTCTTCTTGAGCAGCCTTCAGCTCCACTGACTTTTCTCTTCTAGAGCATCAGATCAAGCTGGAGGGTAACAGAAAGTAAAGCCACCATTTTTCCTCACTAGAGTACGACACAGCATGTTCTCCTCCCTGCCTGTCAAGAGACAAGGACAATTTGCTTCCCCACTGATAAGGCTGGAGCACAGCCTGAGGAACAGAACTATTAGGATTAACTGGGTGTTCCATAATTAAGAGTTTTATAGGCATCCCTCCTTAGTTTTGCAACATACATAAAACCTTGAGCTTTTCTGAGAAGTGCTGGCAGTTTCTTGCAGGTCTTCCCTGCCAGCACTACAGTAAGTTTTCTACTGAACCATGAGTCTCGCATACAAACCAGTTCATTTTTACAATGCCCACAAAGGGAGAGAAATCTACAAATTGGGTTTGCCAGTGGCTGCTGCTGAACTCTAGTCAACAATTACCCCATTAGTATACTTTAATCATTAACGTTAATTAAAATTATTTTCTCAAAATATTTCCAACATCCTTATCAGCAATGCATTTGCTTATGGTGGTTTACTATTCAGTTTTCAATATCTATGCTAGCCAGTGACCTCAGCAATGTGGCAGGTCACGTATCAGCTGAAGCATGTACCCAGATACTTCTGTACATGATGAACCCTCTGATTTGAGACTGAAAAAAATTCTACTTTGTGAAAACATTTCCATCTGCCTAGTACTCCATTTTCTGATGAGCTGCAAAACTGCTCCTATTGCAGTACTTCACCCTTTTTATCTCGTTTGTATGAAAATTGGACAAAGACATATAACGGCAATTGGTATGGAGATGAGCCAAATCGTTCAGTCCTCAAATAGATTTTGCTTTAATTCAAATTCTAACCTGCTGCTTATTCCTAAAAGCTATGCCACTTCTGCACAAAATCAAGTTACTGCCCACAGAGCCACAAAAATTACAATCCTTTACCACAACTGACCCTGAATTTTTCACATGCAGTACTAAGTTGTGAACTTAAAAGCTGTCTGCAAGCTCCAGAGTATGCAGTGAAACAGATAAGAAACTTTTTCCCCCTTTTAAAAAGGGCAAAGTAACTTTTCATAAGCTTGAATTTCCTTACCAAGCCTATTACTGCAGACCGCTAACACTCAGAGGAAAACAGCTGAGACCGAAGCAATCATTCCATTCATTTGTAAAGAAGAAGTTACTCCTCTTACATCTCTTTCCTATTGCAAAGCCTCAGTAAGAGTTTAAGGGTAACACACCCTCCTACAGCCACCCCACCCCAAATGACGCTGAACACCTTTGGCTTGTCTTTTCGTCCAGTGGAAGAGTGAAAGGCCCAAGTACACCTTGGAGGCTGGGCCAAAGGTACTTAATGCAGTCTGTGTACCCAGAGTGCCAATAATAATTTCTGTAGTACTGATCAAGTCTGTACTCTTCACACTCATTCATTTAGTCTCATACCAAGCCATTTAACTTTGGATGTGTGAAGAATCATAAACAGATGATCTGCTACACATGGGCTCACAAGGCCAAAGCTCCAAACAAAGTCCTGACCCAAGTGATGTCAAAGATGCTTTCAGCTCATACAGCATTTCACATTTCCATTTTCTGTTAAATCACTTGTTTGTGTTGATAACAGAAAAGGGCTAAACAAATGCAGCTGCTTGGGTTTAGATCTAAATACATTGTTTTTTAAATGAATGTTTGTGTAAAGCAGATCAATCTCGCACCCTTTCTTTACTTATTGCACATCTCAAATGGTAATCACACATACAGAACAGCTTCAGTGCTGAATATCTGCTATGTGTAGCTAAATTCACACAAAGTGTTGTGGTTTTTATCCCAAGAATATTAACTCACTCAAATCAGTTTTGACTGGAGCATATAATGTACTTTCTACCTCTATAAAAAACAGGCTTCTTGCCAAATAGGTGCAAGATCCAGATTATAAAGTTGCATGAAAGCATGTGTATTTTTATGCTTTACAGGATATTTTCTGTACATATCTGTCCACATACCGTTACTTTTTTGACCAATCAAGAAAATCGCCAACTCAGAAAATGAGTTTCATAAAGATGGATCTAAATAGAATCACAGAATCATTTAGGTTGGAAAAGACCTTTAAGATCATCAAGTCCAACCATAATAATATACTGGGATTACAATATAAATGTTTACGGTTGTTTTATAAAATTATCCCTCCCACTATCACAAATAGAAAAGAAGTTATCCCATCCCTGCTACTTCCCCTTTCTGAAAGGAATTGCACACAACTGGGGGGGTCCTTTTACTTCTTGTTTATATATATGAAGGCTTTGGACCACAGGGAACACCCCTCCCATGGGTCAGCAACAAACCAGCTTTACTGAATCCATAGAGTGTTGCTGATAGCATACATCAGAGCTGACTTTACTAGCTTCTAGCAATAGTAAGTGACACGAGCTTTTACAAAGGTGACGTATCTAAAACAGGACCTTTGCACACATTAACAGAAGATGCAGCACACAAGGACAAGATCTGTATTCAAACAATGTTAAGTGTGCAGACTCTGCATCAAAGACATCCCTGCTTTTTCCAACATTCACCAGGGTACAGAGAAGGCTCTCCTTTTAACATGAGCCATCACAACACTAGAGCCACAGGCTTACTGAATATTTCTAATCCAACATTAGAATTGATCGGTAAAACTGCCCAAAGACAGTTGAGATGTAAGCAACCTAAAGATGACATTAAATGTCCATGTGGGCAAACTGTTTCAATGCCCTGTCTCGCTCTTATTTTAAAAACTGCCTCCATTAATATCTCTGAAGCTCCATCCACAAGCTTGCAGTGGATAAAGGAAGGCAGTATCTGGCTCAGTCTACTTTCATAATGATTTACATCACAAATGCAGTGGGAGGTTGTGTGGTTGACACTGAGGGCAATAAATGGACCCACACGTACAAAAGTGGTGCTTTAAAAGTCCATTGCCATTATTAGAATGAATAATCCTAGAGATAAGCCTCTCATTTCTCAGAGTACTCTAGTCCATACTGTATCACTCCATAGCAGAACATACTAAGCTCCTGTTTACATTACATGAATTGCTTGGGTAGGAATAAAAATATTTATGAGCTATTTTTGTATTTACAGACTAACACCTCTGTGTCTCAATGACAATGTTTTCTTCTTCACATATCCTTGATGCACAGCTGTGACAAATTCTGGATCTATGCGGCACCAACATTTTTCAGCAAAGAAGTATCATCTAGGAGAACTGTATCGCCTTCTTTTTATAACATAGTTGCCTCCCCCAAAAGGTTTATCTAGTCCAAATTTATCCTTTAAATTGACTTTTATAGCAGCTTATATAATAGCAACACAATTTAATACCCCAGGCTTAGCTTTCTTTCCAAGGCTAGGCACTGCTACTACAGTAGGGCCTATGATCGTCTGCCAGCACAGTGAGGTCTGTGCTACCTTATACTATTTTGCATCACACATTTTTAAAACCATTATTATTATTATTATTATTATTATTATTATTATTGAGAGAGTGATGAGGAGACTAGAAGTCAAATCAGAAGCATGTTACAATGAGCAGATGCAGCAGTTTCTTCTGTAGCTTGTTATCCTGAGGTTGCTTCAGCACAGTAGCAGTCATCCTTCACTGATGCCAGAAACTCATCCTTTAAACCCAATCTCTAATTCATCTTGATCAAAATACATAAACATTTCATTAGAGCACTCTCACAAGGCCCAACTAATCATTTAAACATCTTTCTTGGATTAACAGTCCTAAAACAAGGTTTTGCTAAGTAAGAATATTTTAATACAAACAACATCCATGAAAAGCCTGAAGGATTTAATTTGTAACCAAGCCTGCAGTTATCTCTACTTCCTACTTTCACAACAAAATTGATAAAATGAAGACAGGAAGAGGAAATAATTCGTCCATCAGCTTGAGACCTCTCTAGACCTTGGAAGAACCACTGAGACAGTATTCAGAGGAAGGTCCCACCCGGCACAACAAGAACGGGCCTCTTCAACCCCCCTAAAAACAGCTAAAGAAAAGGAAGCAATCCGTTTCCACTGATATTTACAAGATAAATATTTACAAGATAAACTGAGAAATAAAAACATTTCCTTTGAGTTTTCAGTTAACTGGATTTTTAAAATATGAAATAATAAGCTAAAATACATCTTACCCAAACTGTAACTGTGTGAGAGAACTATTAATTGCATCTAAACTTAATTTGATCCAATGGCATCTATTGGACAGTAAAGGAATCACCTGTAAACTAACCCAAGGGAGGGTGTTTGTTCTAAACCGTCACACTCTTAAATTAATGGTCACACTAGTCAGGAAAGCAGTGTGTTTCTTTACAGTAGGAAGTACATTTGGCATCCAAAATTTTGTAGCTCCTAGGGAAAAAGGGAAAGCACGTTAGCTTCCTTTATTTGGAATTGGAAGGCTGTCATAAAATGTTCTGCAGCAATGTGTTGCTTAACAAAGATGCAATAAAAATATTTACAGATTCAGCTATTACAAGGCTTGGATCATCAGAAAATAGCTAACATAAAACAAAGCATCTGGAGGGACAGTGAGCAAAAGGACACTTCAGTACATAAAGTCTGTGGCGAGGCCAAGCACAGCAACTCTGTAGCGAGACAAAAATCAAGGCAGCTGGGATAGTTCTTATAAACCACTGCAAAATAAATTAGCATGAGAAAGATAAGAAATGTCACTTCTGAATAAACATCCTTTGAAAATTAGAGGTGGAAGTCACTTAAGTCATTGCGTGGAACAAAAAGCTTTGAGGAATGAATGCAACTAAGTGTCCTACATACGCCTTGCCCCACATCCCCACAGCAACATCCTCGGCCTCCGGATCCTTCTTTGCTTACAACTGTAAGTCCCCACATACCCCCGAGAGCCTGAAGCTGCTCCTCAAACACTCTCAACTCCCTGCCACGTCCCCTCATGCTCAGTAGGGCTGACTGTCCCGCTGCAGGAGGGAGAGCACAGGCAGGCAGCTCCCCAGACAGCCTCCCCACCCAAGTGGGGAGCCTCAGCGACTCTGCCAGAAGTTACGAACGCCGCAGCATCAGCCTCTCCGTCAGCATCAGCAGCGAGTTCAAAAAGACTGTCACAAACAGCGTTAGCAACTGGACCTTGGCAAGAAAATCCTGCTTAGAATATTATGCAATCTGCGTCTTGCACAGCTTTGCCTTACCCGATCCAAGTATGGTAGTCAGAAACGAGAACACAGTTCCCAAAATGAAAGCCTCCAGAAAATACATCCCCTTGATTACCTGAATTGTTCTAATGGCCACAAAAAAAAAAAAAAAAAAATCAGTTGGTAACTGGAAATTGCAGATAGGACTTGAGAATTTCTTTGCCTTAAATAACATGCTGGTGGCAAAAAATTAGTAATAGGAAGTTAGTCATGAATAACTCACCTTCATAAGCAGTGCCACAGTTACAGCTCCATCACTCAAATTAAAGTAGCAGTTAAAACATTTTTATATGCTCTAAGCTCATACCTACACCATCTGCTTCTTCAAAGAAAAAAAGAACTGAGAAACCTACTTTTATTTTTACTAGTTAAAAATAAATGAGAGCTTTTACATGCAAAAACACTCAGGAGAATGAGCATCAGGAAGCAATTAAACCAGGCTTAATTGCAGAATTCACAGTTCTCACTACTACAACCTCCAGACCTGGGTTTTCATTATGTAGAAAAAAAAACCAAAACAAAAACACGTGTTGCAAATGCATGTGGGCTTAAACATCTCTGCGTGCTGGTCTAGTTCGTATGTAGAGAGGATGACTTGCTACTGGAGGCCATCTATACCTGAAATAAACCTGCAAAGCAAGGCGATGAATACAGAGAATTAGGCTGCTACAGTAGAAATGTTTCTGCACTTGGTTCTACAGGCCCTGGTTGACACTCCCATCAAGCTTTGCTCCAAACAAGTTGAGAAGTGAGAAAATAAAATAAGAGCAATACATCGTGCGTGGTGCTTCACTTCCCCTTTTGTACGTCTCCGTGGCTTCAGGCACAGTAGCCAGACCGTGTCCTTCTCCCCCAAATGCTGTGGGGATCAGCGATAGAAGGGAAAACACAGTACTGAATCCATCTCCAGGAGGCCCAGGCAGAACCTCACTCAAAACAATGTTCAGCCACAGTCCTGCAATTAGTTATACACACGCTCAACTTGCTGTTATTAAGGGTCTTGCCGATACATAGGAGGAAAATGATGGGCTCGTAGGATCACAGCACTAATGAGTCTGAAGAAAACTTACAACCAAGAAAGAATACGACTTACAGTTATTTCTTTCATCAAGCAGTTGATGCTATGGAAGTGTCACTTCAACACTCAAACCCCATTGAAACCTGGACTACACTAATTCGGAGTCCTCCCAGTGCTTTTCATATAGCTTGTAATTACACCTTTTAATGAGATTATTTTTCAGGGAGATCTTATTTTGATGTGACAACCCACTAAATGAAAGGCTTTTCAGTAGACGAGACTCTCTCATAGGTAAAAGAATCTTTGAAGAATAAGACAGGTTACCAATTCAGAATATGTATATTCTGGCAATATATGAATTTATATTCAATACATAGTATGCAATATCCAGAATAACAGTTGTTTGGTGCCCAATAACCAAGCACATTTCTCTTGGTGGTCTCTCCTGTGGGAGAAAGAGGTTTCACCACCCTGAAAGTCTCAAGAGTTTTGAGAAAGTAATCCACCTTTTCTATAGAAAAACAAATGTCAAA
>NW_009260410.1:2071786-2072427 GCF_000687185.1 Egretta garzetta
CAGGAATAGCTATTTTGTAGACAGCAGGTTTCCGTTCCCATGGTTGTAACCTGATAGAACAAGATATATTTGAAAAATAAAACAGAACTACACAGATTTTAAGTAGAATAATAACTTGCTGACTTTTGGTAACAGTAGCCTCTAAAGAATGCTATTTTTGCTTGGCTGCAGAAGTGATCATTCTGAAATCTCTTTCAATTTGTATCCAAAGTAAACCTCTTAGGAAAGTTTATTTCCTCTCCTAAAGACTGCAGGTTGAGATTTTTTTTTATCCCTTGTCAAACACATTATTCAAATAAGTCATTTACATCATTCAATCACTGCAGCTCTTGCCATTGTTTTCTATAAAACTGATTAGCATACTACTACCTCTATCCTTCAGTTATTTTTCTCACCCATTTAAGTATGGATAATTTAAATCTGAAAATATTTTCGGCCTAGTATTTTTCTTTATAGTCAGAAGTTATAATTTATAGTACCCATAAAATATAACACAATTTGGAGGCTTCTTTCCAAAATAATAGTGTATTAATAGTGCTGGCAAATTCCAAAAGGAACATAGGAGGACAACAAAATTCATCTTCAATACAACTCTACAGGGCAGAGCAGGAAAGAATGAAAAAGCCAGCAGTGCTGATTCC
>NW_009260410.1:2072488-2074193 GCF_000687185.1 Egretta garzetta
CTTTTCACCTCAGTTCCATTCTTTCTTTGGGTGGTTTTCATCACATCCGCAGAAGCCCTCTTTATCACAGAGAGAGGGATTTTACATCATAATCCTTCCAAAAAAAAAAAAAAAAAAAAGTGGGAGGGGGTTCCTTTAAAAAGCAACAAACTGAGTAGTTAAGACTTGAGAAACAGAATTAAAACCATGGGACAGGAAGAGCATTGGTTCTCAGAGTGAAGGACTCCCAAAAAGCCAAGAAACTAAGTTTCTAGCAATGCCTCTGTCAAGTTATTTATGACCTACGTGGATTGTCACTGTGCCACACTGTATATAGCAGCTCCAGGAGGGGAGGGGAAGTCCAAAGGGAAGGTATCCAACCCATCAAGAACATACAGATTCCAGCAGAGCTGACCAAATCCCAAGGCGAAATTGCTTCAGCCTTGCCAAAAAAAAAAAAAAAAAGTCTTTCCAGTAAAAACTGACTTCAATAAAATGGTAGAGAACAATGAAGCTGAGAAAGTGTCATTACTCCACTGAAAAAGGAAAATTCTGGGGCTAAAGGGAAAAATAAGAAGCCTAAACAGCATCAGGACACAGTCCAGCAAAACATGAATACTGAATACTAACTAGGATCAGCATCCAAGACTCTTCAGCTTTTCTTGTTAGTTGGGAGAGTCACATATATAATTCTCCACCCTTATATGCAAAAAGAAAGAATCATTTGCAGAAAGACAAGAAGACATAAATATACTAAGATTTAGAACCAAGTGTTGCTGTAAGAATAACTAACAGCTTGTCGCACAAGCAATATTTGTCATATTTACGACAAAGGTGTTAACATCAATTTCAGTAAAAGCTATTCCGAAGTGAGCAATGGTTCCCCCCCCTGCTGCCCGTCGTGCAGACTGGACAGCCGGGGCCAGCAGGGAGACTGGCTACCCAGGCTGGGGCTGCAGCCAAGCAGCCCAGCACAGGAGACATGGCGTCCTCTTTAACCTCACTGTTAGCAAACGCAAGAGAAAAATCTGACATCCTTAAAGCTGGATGGAGAAGAAAAAAGAAAAAAATTATTTCAGTTCAGTTCTAATACAGTGGTTGAAGTGTCTTACCCTTCTGGAGAGTGATGCTCCATTCTTTCTCATTCAATAAAAGAATCTCTTTGCTGTCTTTTCTGTGTCTTCTCATTTCTTCCTCCAACCTTCTATTTTTAAGCAGTGTTGTAACCATACTGCTTTTTGGGAAGAAACTTATATAAAAAAAAAGAAAAGCCCTGAACTTTTATTACACTGCAAGTGTCCTTGCAAATGTTAAAATTGGAGAATGTCTGCCTTTCTCTTACCATCAATCTTAAATGCACACAAAGTATTTTATCTTCTTTGCCCAACAGCTTCTGTTCCTTCCCAGAAAGACAAAGCATGGAGTTTTCATCTCTGAAATTATTGTTACACACTTGAACTGAAGACTCACCACTACATTACTAAGGCAACAAAAATAATACAGCTTTAAGCAGTACTATAGGGGTAAAAAGAGATAAACACAGTAAATCCTACATGATCTGAAGTTAGTTTTCATGCAGAAATTATCAGTCCATATTCTGAAGTCTTGGGATACTGGTAGAGCCTACTACAGAAAGCGTAATCACAGTTCCACACATTTTAAAAAGCATGATTAAAAAAAGAGACACACTAATACTCAACAAGTCTGTTCACAGAATCACAGAATC
>NW_009260410.1:2074428-2078852 GCF_000687185.1 Egretta garzetta
TGCTCCAGTCCCTTTATCATCCTAGTTGCTCTCCTCTGGACTCTTTCTAGGAGTTCCTCATCTTTCTTGAACTGGGGAGCCCAGAACTGGACACAGGACTCCAGGTGGGGTCTCACCAGGGCAGAGTAGAGGCAGAGGATAACCTCCCTTGACCTGCTGGCCACATTCCTCTTAATGCACCCCAGGATACCATTGGCCTTCTTGGCAACAAGGGCACACTGCTGGCTCATGGTGAGCTTGTCATCCACGAGGACTCCCAGGTCCCTCTCGGCAGAGCTGCTTTCCAGCAGGTCAGCCCCCAGCCTGTACTGGTGCATGGGGTTGTGTTGACAACACAATATTGTCACTCTTACTAGTCCAGTGTTAGCACCACAGTGAATCGCTCCCACAAGTTTTGACAGACCCTGATATCGTAACACTAATGCAAGGTGATCTAAGCAGAACCCCGAAAGCACTGAACAAACTGGTTCAATATTTAGCTTTGAACTACTCAGGGACAGCACAGAAATAAGACTTACTGGCTAAATGCATGAAGTCAAAACATACATTACTGAGAGTTGAACCTGCACTAGCAGGGAATCGCAATGGCAGGAAACTAAGAGCACTATTTTTTCTGACAGTTATCAAATGAGATTTGATCTGGACTTTTATGTGTTGTTTTTACATCCTTAGTCAATTTGTTTTCCATTTCCAAAGAATTTCCCAGTGTAAGCAAGGCCACAGATCAAAATCAAGGGGCAGATTCCGAGTTGCCAGTAACAAGGTTATGGTGGATGGGGGGGGGGCAGGGAAATGTATGTCTGAGTCAAAACTCACAGGTTGATCAACACTTCCGTGGCTTGACCAGCCATTTGGAAAAAAGCGAGCACATTCCCAAGTTTCAAAGCAGCATAGATTTAATTCCAACATGTAGGGCAAAAAAACATTACTATGTGGACAAAAGGTTGCAGATGTATGTTTTTTAACTTGACAATGTAATTAATGATCTTCACCATTAACTGATGACCATTTGCTTCACAATAAAATAAAGTGTTCTATTTTTAAGTGGCAAGATAAGATCGAAAAAATAGGAAAGAGCAGAAGTATTCAGCTGTAAAATGAGGTAGAGCAGTTACTTAAAAATAGCTGGCAGACTCTGGCAAAGGTTAGAAATACTTAGTCAAGGCCTCATTAAGTCACACTGCAAGCTTTCTCCACTGCTCCCCTGCTCTACACATCCAGCCTATTCCCTGGAGCTGGCAGACACATTCAGTGATGCCAGCCACCTCTGTTCCCAACTTTTAACAGCTGGCTTCAGAGTGGACAAAGTATGGCTAAACAGGATGAAGCTTTCACACCTAAATTACCCTTGCTTATAAAAAAAAATACACAGGAGAAATGTTACTCAAAAACTTGAACTAGATTAATGACACGTTTCCCCCTTCCCTGTGCCCCAGTCCAAGGGAAGGGTTTTGTAGGTCCATCACAATCTTTGTAGTCTATATTAATAGATATTCCAACACCATCCTGTATCTCCCTGTGTTTTGGCAATAACAGATACTCCAATACCACCCTGTGTCTCCCTATGTTTTGGCTCTAAGCACACACTACAGTAATTAATACAAGCAGCATCTTCTCCAGCAGAATATTTACATAGGCTTACATGGGAAGGGTCCCTGCAGTTAACTCTCTACATGCTCTGCTTTCTTTTCTGGCCAAATAGCCTTTACCCTACAAGCACACTATGTACAACATACTTCAAATTGAGTAGGAGAAAATAATTATTTCCTAGGCTGTTCTCCTTCAACTCTTTGAATGCTTCTAGGTGCAGTTATTTGGCAGTTAAACTTTTCTTCTTGCTTTTCACACCTCCCAGACCAAAGTACAGTGGTGTCCTCAGGGAAGAAGGCGCTCAGACAGATCTGTAAAACCAAATACAAATGCATCATCGTAACAAGTCGATTAATTAAGCAGCTAGGCATGGCTGGAAGTGACCTACTGGGAGAGAGAGTAGTAAACTTCTCATGTAATATACAAATTAAAAGAAAAAAAAAAACCAAACTAGAGCAGTCAACAGCAAAGGAAGCATTAATCATTATTATCACTGGAAAAACCATGAAGTTTATCTTAACAGTTAAACCACCACTTGAGAAGAGCAGCATTCTCCCTAGTGTATTGCCTAGATTATTTTACTGCTATTGATCACTGAATCATCACAGAAAGAGAGAAAAACTTGGCATTCTTTGATTGTTAGTGGCTGTCATGGTTTAACCCCAGTTGGCAACTAAGCACCACACACCTGGTGGGATGGAAGAGAGAATCAGGAAAAAAAAAAAAAAAAGTAAAACCGTGGGTTGAGATTTAGACAGTTTAATAAGACAGTAAAGGAAGATAAAATAATTAATAACAATAATAGAATATACAAAATAAATTATGCACAATGCAATTGCTCACCACCTGCTGACCAATACCCAGCCCATCCCCAAGCAGCGGTCACTGCCCCCCGGCCAACTGCCCCCAATTTATATACTAAGCATGACATCACATGGTCTGGAATAGCCCTTTGGCCAGTTGGGGTCAGCTGTCCTGGCTGTGCCACCTCCCAGCTTCTTGTGCACCTGGTAGAGCAGGGGAAGCTGAAAAACTCCTTGACTAGCATAAGCACTGCTTAGCAACAACTAAAACATCAGTGTGTTATCACATTGTTCCCATACTAAATCCAAAACACAGCACTATACCAGATACTAGGAAGAAAATTAACTCTATCCCAGCTGAAACCAGGACAGTGGCTCATCTGATATCATCAGAATCTCATTTAACAGCTCAGTAATGTGTCCAGCTCAGGTCCTTCCAGAAGGATGCTTAATACCTCCCTGATGTCTGGAGTCTTAAATGCTCATGAAGTTAGCTTCTCTAGCCTTTTCTAGAAGGGATTTGAAACTAATGGCAGTAGAACTGCCACTACCAATACAGCTGAGTCTGACAGGTACCCCAAATACTTTCTTTATATAGTAAAACCTTTTAAACAGCAACCAAAACATGCATTATAAATGCAGTGGCAAACACACACACACACAAATAAAACTACACCAAAAAAAAACCACCCAAAAGAAACAAACAAAACCCACAGTATTTTCAAAAACATGGAAGAGGGAGGAAATCTTCAAGTTTTGCAATAGAGCAAAATCTGGTGTACAGCTTAATGACTAGCCAAGACCCCTAAGAAGAAACTGGTGATATCAAGTCATACAAACACGCAGAGTGTTTACTTCTTTTCTACAATATTACTCACCTCCATATTTGCATTCATCCATTAATTACTTTATTGGAGCATAATAAACCCAAAGGGGTAATGCAATGTTATACCCAAATACTGCCCATGGATTCAGGTTTCAACCCGTAACTGCAAATGTACAAAGCTCCTGAAGAGAAAATGCAGTATGAACAGCCACTAAAAATACAGATAGGCATGACAACCAATCGCTACAAAAAAAACCTCAAACAAACAAAAACAACAACAAAAAAACCCACAACAAACAAAACCCAGATTCATGTACCGTTTTATTAATTCAGTAGTATAGTTGACATTTTATATACACAGTCAGGAAGATTAAAGAACAATTTCCACTGTCCAAAGTGCAAGTAAGTGGTATTTTTTTCCATAAGGGGCATTCATTGGTCCTATCCTGAAAGATGCCATCCATTTACAACTGCCAATATTCAGCACTCATTAAGATAATGTTCATTTCCCATACCAAGAGTTTTGCAAAGGCTCCTGAATAGCCTTTTCTAGATAAATACAGTATGGATCAAATCCTCCTTCGATGCAACAGGCATTAAATAAGAACAAACGAAGCCTCAGGCCTGCAACGCCTCTGTGCAAGCAATTCTGTTGGCACAAGGGAGTGCTCTGGATTGCAGCTTGCCACAGTCTGCACCTCTCTTCTTCCTCAGAGAGCAACACAACAGCAGCTTTTTGCAGAAACCACCAGCTCAGGCTGAAGGTAGGCACACCAGTGTTCCAGCAAACCCACCACCCTATGGATGCAATGTCAGGTCATGCAGAAAAGAAATTAGAAAGGCAAAAGCCCAGCTGGAATTTAACCTGGCCACTGTTGTAAGGGATAATAAGAAAAGTTTTTATAAATATGTTAACAGCAAAAAGAGAGCCAGGGAGAACCTCCATCCTCTAGTGGATGCAAGGGGGAACATTGCCACTAAAGACAAGGAAAAGGCAGAGATACTCAACGCCTTCTTTGCCTCGGTCTTTAATGGCCTGATGAGTTATCCCCAGGGTACCCAGCCTCCCGAGCTGGAAGATGGGGACGGTGAGTGGAATAAACCCCCCACAATCCAGGAAGAAGCAGTCTTTGACCTGCTATGCCACCTGGACGTCCACAAGTCTATGGGGCCAGATGGGATCCACCCACGAGTGCTGAAGAAGC
>NW_009260410.1:2079959-2092805 GCF_000687185.1 Egretta garzetta
TTCTTCACCGAAAGGGTTGTCAGGCTCTGGAATGGGCTGCCCAGGGAGGTGGTCGAGTCCCCATCCCTGGAGGTATTTAAAAAAAGGACAGATGAGGTGCTTAGGGACATGGTTTAGTGGTGGGATGTCAGGGTTAGGTTAAAGGTTGGACTTGATGATCTCAAAGGTCTTTTCCAAACAAAGTGATTCTATGATGCTATGATGTTTGGCCTTTTGCATTCTCTGGTTGTTCTAAGACTTTTTTTCATCTCCATCCTCCAAGAAAAAGGCCCTTGGCCTTTGTTCACATAGAAACTTATTTTACTTAAGAACGAATGCAAATCCTGTACAGACAACCTAGTAACTTGTATTTACAGCAGGCCAAAAAGAATAGGAGATAACTAAAAAAAAAAAAAAACAAAAAAAAACTACTTACAATATAGGTAAGTTATTTGGCAGTGTAAACCATACTTTGTCTTCTTATACATATATCTCTGCTGCAATGCTGAATTAAAATAGTCTTTTTCTTCTTTTGAAAAGAAGTTGTATTTTGCAACAATTACCAAGTTTAGCTCTTGGGTTCACTAAAAGGAAACAACTTTACCATTTGCCACTGCTAAAATAGCTTAATAATGCAAAATTTAGCCTAAAAAGTCAATTTAACATGTTCTGTGAATTCCTATTAGAATGCAAAGTATATGTGATACATACATAGGTAGATGGATAGGAAGATAATAAACTGAGCAAGTAGAACCATGTTCTTTAGAACATACAGATTTCCAGGCATGTAAACACTTCAGTGTTTTCCTTGAATGATATTTGGAGAACTGTGCAATATGTGCTCCTGGCTTCAATATGCCACAACACAAGTTAGAGACATTCTGTGATCCCCGAGTAGGTGTACGGATAGGTAAACAAAGTAAATGGCATTTCAAATGAAATAAAAAATTCTAGATTATACCACATCTACACCACATAAACGGTGCATCTCAGCAGGGTCACGTCTTTTGCCCCACAATCGTTCAAACGAGACAGGAAACGCTGCAACCTTTTTACGTTAGCAAGCCAATCTTTCCTCTCCTCGCCCAGTGAATGGAACACCGTGCCCACACTGTTCCTTTCAAATCCTCAAATTTCTAAAAATTATGCCAAATGCACTTGCAGGAGGATATAGCTCAGTTTATTCAAGCAGAGAGCTGAGTATCTTTGGAGAAGTTAAAAGCTGGTCTGAAGGAAATATGCAGTTCCCTCTTTGCAGCGAAGGGATATGTGGAAGCCAGACACCAGCAATATGCCCATTTTCTTAAGAAAGCTAAGAAAAACGTACAATCCTCTCCTATTTGAGAGGCATGGTACTGCTATAGGATCCAAGCATATTCTTAAGCTTCAGGGGTTTTTACTTCTTCACAGAACGTAAGTCCTGATTCTTTGAGAAGCACCAAAATTGGTATCTTCTCCAGACATCACAGGCACTGCCAGAAGCAGGCACCAACAAGGTGCAGCTTCCCAGCACCTCACTTCTCTGCGCTGCCCTGCAGCCGCCCCACTTAACGTTCTTCCCTGTTCCTCTTCCAGTCTCGTCTCTTCTTGGGAAATGGGGTCATCCATCCAGCACCAGCTCATATCTAAACACGAGTCTGGGCATTAGCCCTCAGTAAGGTGAGCTCTTGGGGCAAAGGCACAGTCCTCTTAGCAACTCTCCAACAGTCGCAAGATTTCATCATGAAGTGCTTATGTGTCAGCATTTCTCAGCACCACAGGACATCGCTACAGTGAAATCTACATACAGTCTTTACACGGATCAAAGCAAATGAAGACATTAACCCCATTTCATTAAATTAACCTTTTTTCCTATCATTTAAGATTTACCTGCTCCCCACACCCACGCCCTCCTGGCAAAGCTACTGAGCCTAGGCAAAGCACTGCTTAACACAGTTACATTTCACTCACCCAAGCCAAAAAACTCACTTATCCTCCCCCTCTGCTGCTGCAACCCAGCTTCTTCTGCAGAAAGATACCACAGTCCTTGGACTGGTCTATGTAATCTATGCTTAGGACAAGAACATAACATAATTTAAGTAATTATAATGGTTAAAAAAAAGCAAGTCTTCAAAGTCGGGAGGTATTGCTGCAGGGAACACTCCTCCGTGGCGATCAAGGGTACCAGGAGAATGTTCTGAAGTCTATGAACAGGCTCCAACTTGATCTCAGCGAGATCTGGGTCAGTCCATTGAAATGGATTACTTCTAAACACTATTCCTGTCCATCAGACTCATGTATCTCACCACTGCGCATGAAGGTGCCTCGCTCTCATTCATAAAGATGGAGCAAAAAGCATTGCATATGAACGGCATTGTTAATATGCATTCAGTGCACAGACCCTGCAGCAGCACTGTCGAGCAAATAACTCACAGAAAGTATATTTGTTTATTAAGTCATCTCTGGCTTTTTTCCCCCTCAGCTCTAATAGCAACTTACTCTTTTTTGTGTTTCTAATAACAACAACGGTATTCTAGAAACAATCCCCTAAAATTCATTCTTCAGCAGTAAAGTTGTTCAGGCTTAAAGAAATAGTTTTGCCAAACAAACCTCATCTAGTTCAAAGTAGGATCAGCATAACAAAATTAACAACATTTAAAGCCTTTAAGAGCCTGAAAAAGAACATTTCAAAGTAAAATAACAGGGTTTAGTGATTGGGTATTTGTGTTCAACCCAATCCTCTCTCCATTGATGGCAATGGGAAAATTGCCACTGATTTCAGAGACCAGAGAAACTATGTTTATACTCAAAATCTGCATTGCTTTAGGGAGCAACTGCCGCTGTGAATCATAACACTCCGAGAAACAAATTCACAAGCTATATATACTATGACTTGCATTTCCCAATCATACGCAAGTACAACCGATTTTACATAACACTAGAAGACGAGACTTCCTTCGGGATACATCCATACATATCCCCCAGAACAAATCCGTATTTACCCCAGAGCCAAGACTGAGGTGTTAGACCTCATGCACAGCGTTCCCGCTGAAGGCTGCACAGCTTCCTGGCAGTCTCCGGGACTGGACTCCATCTACCACAGAACACAAAACATTTGCAGAAAGTCTTTTTTCATACGTTTAATGAATTCCAAGGTCTATTTTTTTTAGCCAGTGCTCGCAGAAGATTTTTATTACAATATTTCTATGAGGTAGCCTGGAGATGTGTCATACTCCAATGGAATATAATTCTCTTATTAAACTATTACATTTGTTAAATTAATTTAATAAGTTCCTACATAATCTCATCTGGAAAAAGAAAAGAGATCTTACAGTAATTCATCCATAGTGCCCTCTCTTGATAGCTCTGGCTTGAAGAGATCAGCAGTCACTTTAGCTGACCAAAATGCAACTTCTCATCAGATATTTATGAAACCTGTTATTAAAAGAACAACAAAAATGGTATGGCTTTTCCAAACAAAAGAACAGCTTATAAAAAAAAAATATAATGCAAGAACCCAGAACTCATCTACATTTACCGTAAGAATTGCCTATACTGTATTTTGCAAGTGTCCTAAGAGAAAATCTAATCTGAAGTAAAACATGATGCTTTTCACTCCTCTATGACACAGTAGGCTAAAACTGACAGAATCCACTGAGATTATCTCGTCTCTCAAAGTTATCCTCACAACAAAAAATTAAAACACTGCTGTGATACTAACTTACAACAGTAAATCTTGCCTAAACACTACTGGGGTGTGGAAATCTTGAAAGGAGATGCCCAAATGGCTTTGGAGTTGCCCCAAAAAGGGTGGCGAGCTTCACTCAGGAAGAGAGGGATGCAAGGAATTAGATTCAACCACTGAGCTGGCAAGAGCAGGACCAAGGCAGCCCTCGCTCATCCTCCTCTTGTTCCTCCCACCACCAGAGCTGCCATAAGTGCTTGTGGAGAAAAAAAAAAAAAGCCTGCAGGCGCCCCCACTCTACCCCAAAACTTTGCATCATTCACCCCAAAACTTTGCATCATTCAGCCACCTCTCCCCTTAAATACCTACACACCTCTAGCTCTGTAGATGCCCAAGAGACCACTATACCAGCACAATTCCACTCAGGCAAACTCTTATTTTTCTGCCCTGCACGACTTTCCCCATGGGGGAGCTCAGGGCTGGGTCGCAAATGGGCCCCCCCTGGACTGTGCTCCAAGCTTTTGCTGGAGTCCTGGTCACTGCCCTTCGCCTTGTCCCTACCCTGCTTGCGCACTCTTGGCTGACATCCAGCTCCTCTGCCCAAGCTCCAAGCCAGGCTCCCCAGTTTCATTTCAGCCTTCCCTTGACAGCCTCCCCTCCCAGCAGCATTTGGATTACATATAAACCAATTTACCAAATTTCACTTGAGCTTCTAGACATGCTCTCACCCTGCTCTGCCCCATGGCTTTCCCGATTACTTGAGCACTAACATCTGGCTCCTGATCAAGGAGTTTTACTTACTATTTGTATTTACTTCCCACCTTTTTCTTGCAAGCATGGTGTAGCTAACATTCTCATGTGGTCACTACAGCACACACACTCCTCTAAACGTACTGACTTTGCAGCAGCATCCAGTGCTACAGAATTTCTTAAATTTATGAGGTCTTTTTCCATCAGTACTCCTGAAGGAAGTTTTTGTTTGGTTGGTTGCTCTTTTGGGCTTGGTTGGTTTGTTTTTTTAAGCAGATAGACTTTCTAGGAGATGCATCAACACAAAAACACAGAGAAAGGTACACCAGCATAGACAACAGCAAGATAGATATAGCCATGTTTGCATAAGCAGCATGCCTCTCAAACCACAAATGCACCCTGCATTGTATTTAAGCAACTCCTTTTTTGTTGTTTTCCCCCCAACCTATCTGAAAAAGCTAAGATAAAAACTTTTTGTAGTTTACAATCAAAACAGATTAGCAGTCCATCAAAAACTTGTCTAATGAATTAAAAACACGCTATGCCTACCTATAATACAATACAGGTAATTAGAGCCAAATTACACTGGGAGGATCACTGCTCAATATAGCTTGACAGACTTTGGATCCATAAAATGATAAACCATGAGGAATATACTTTATCTAATTCTAGACGTATTTGGCAGGTATGTAATTAAGTAGTCAGCTTCACATTGAACAGATATCAGAGATTCCTATTGCCCATTCAGTTGTATCCATGTTACCAAAACAAACTTCCAGTGAAGAATTATGATTTTGGAGTCCTAATTACCTGCCACCATCTTCTGTAGTCATTTACACCCATGCAAATCAATACATGACAACTTTGCAGTACTCAAACTAATTTCCAGTTTGTATGAATCTCTGAACAAGCTACTGGGCAGCAAAGACGTGCTCCTTTTGCCCCTGAAAGAAGTACCAAAGCAGCAAGACACAGGTCAACCAGGAGGGATGAGATCTAGCAGGATGAAGAACCTCTGGGGAATAATCAGTATGAACATAATGAATGTTTTCTGTAGCCATTTTTGCTAGAATTACCCAAGACATGGTGTGAGTGTTAGTACTCCCCTGAGCATGCAACTCAGGAGGAGAATCGAACCTTCACAGTATACATTCACAGCTAGAATGTTTGGGTTTTTTCAATCCTCTCAGTACAGTAGCAAAGTAGTAATATCTTGGCACCAGTTACCTTCTAGACTTTGATGCACCTTTAAATAGGCACGGCACAATAACATTACCTGACGCATGTTGCCCCAAATAATCCCAAGACTAATTTTTTGATGTGCCTCTGGAACAGCAATATTTTATCTCAGTTTGATTCCAGTTAATTATTTAAATTAGGGCCTGTACACAGTCTTAAGGGTCAGAGACTTTCAACATAATAAATACACACGTTAACAATGAACGGCAACTTAATGAAGTCATTACAATAATCTCAGTAATATAAACACATTTCAGGAAGGGGCTCAATAACCACTACAACTGCAAATTTCTGACATAAAGATCCCCCCAGAAGACAGTATTCTACATAAATAGGCTTCAAACCCAAAAGTGTTTATGATACAGAAAAATTTAAGGTGGCAGCTTTGGCTGTAAATGCACTTCTACACCAATACATACAAAGATATCGGTCTTCATAACTTGTTCGTATTTGGTAAAGACATTTAGCCTTTTGCAGAACTGAACTTTTTAATCAAGTCTGAGTAGTTCCTAAACTGTCATGCATGTCAAAACCTCACAGTCACACTGGCTAAAAGAAAAAAAAAGCTAGAATACGTGTGTAATACAAAGTTATATTAATCATCATTCCCCATTTCTTAGAAAAATCACCAAGGTATTACCAAAAATTACACCTACCAGGTGCATCCTGAAAAGAAAAGAATTTGCTGATTACGTTTATGCACACGATCAGCTAAATGTTTTGCCACAGAGGATGCATTATTTGTTCTACTGTAACTGTCTGCATTTTCACATCTACTGTGGGGAAGGACAGAGGGGGGAAAAAAAACCCAAAACAACCACATTAATGCAAATAAAACATTTTTGTTACAGATGGAGTTGATCTCAGTGGAACTACAAAATGAATAAAGTATTATGATAAGAAATAGGATTTGCACCTCTGCATAGATATGAAAACTTAGCTTTATTAACAGCTGCTTAACATATCTGGCAAACAGTAGAAAGCGTTCCTCCACCACTGCTCTACCCACCAGCGCCATTACTCCAACAGAACATTATTTTTAATCATTATTTAGGTACTTGGGCACAACAATAGTCTTTGTGCACATAACATAACTTCAAAAACCAAATCAACCAGTATCACCAACTTAATCTCTTATTCCTGACCATAACAGCTCCTACCTCTTACCTAGAAAACCTATTGAACAACTTCCTGAAAAGACCTGCCAGAATCTGTGGTTGCAGCTTACTGGACTTGCTGATATCCTACAGAAAGGATATTGTCCCACCTGTTTGAAAAAGGTCACCTTTAGGCAATTTCAGTGGAAGACATTCAAATAATTTTGACCATTATGATCGTATATGGAAGGATACCACAAACGCAATGCTATTACCCATCTCCACCCACGTGTTTAATGAGATTGCTAGTCATGTGTTACGTGATGTGCTATATTGAACCGATTGACAAGAAAACTACTCCAGAGTTAGCAGCCAGCATAGCAGACAAATTTGCTATAAACTTTAAGAGAATCCGTTTGCCCTGGAGGTAGGTTGTTGGGGTTTGATTTTTTTGAGAGTACTAAAGTTCACACAAGTCAGTGTAAAGGCTCCCATTAATTTTTGAGAGACTTTTAGCCAGGCCACAAGTTCTCCCTGAGCAGAAGTTAACTTAAATAACTTTTTACTTGAGTGCAGAGAAGGCTGGAAATCAGAATTATCATATTTTGTGGCAAATCCAACTATCAGAAACAGAAAGTCTAAATTAAACATGAAAAATTCCAAGAAATTGAAGGGAAAGAAACAGTCACCTATTATTCATAGATCAGCTTGGGCACAAGTACATATTACAATGCCCAGCAGCAAGTGTAAGTGACTCCGGGCCTGCACAAGAGCAAAAATCTCTGTAAGAAACTCTTGTGGCAAAACTTAGACCCCTGAAAGGCATAAGAAGCTAAGTGAGCCTTTAGGACAGCTTCATGGGACCCATATGCCTAAATCCTGCACCTGAATCCTACTTTATACACTTAAGTCTTCAGTGGATTGTGGTCTGCATTGCTACAGATAATGACTATTCATAGCTTGGCACAAAAAAATTCCACAAGACCTAAATCCTTCTCACTACAATGTTGTTGTCTTAGGCACAGCCATACTGGACCTACCAATGTTGCGTTGGGGGGAGAGGGGGGAAGAGGCGGGGGGGGAAGAGGTGGGGGTTAAACCCCAGTCTGAAACACCTAGTGCCCTCCATGAGAAAGTATCTTAGTGATAAATGCAACAGTTCCATAGAAAAACTGTCCATCTTCAGCGATACTAACTACTGGATATAATTCATTTGACAGAAGCAGGTCTGCAAACAGTACAGGTTCTGTTCAAACCTGTCTTAAGTAGATGCTTATGAAAAAACAGTGGTGTATGGAATACAGGTGCAGTGTTATGAAAATATCATAAAGACTACAAAAAACTATGCTGCAGCAATCCAAAAAAAATCTCCAAAATGCTTCTCTTCTGTAAAGCTAGCAAAAAAAAAAAAAAAAAAAATTCTAAATAACTAATTACCAGAGCAGATTCTTTTAATTTCTAAGAAATTTTTACACTAGCAATAAGGGAAAAACAGACTTCTGTGTCTCTTAATGGTGTATTTAAGTTTTTCTTAACAAATAGATACCGGGTTAGATAAAGGTCAATCTAGGCTGGTATCCCAGCTACAGGAATACATGCATGGGGAGACACATGAGAAGCAGGAAAAGTACGAAGTGATCAATCCTCCGCTGTAGCTTCCCAGTGTTCAACCTCTTGTAGTTTAGGGACTCGCTAAGCCAGGCGCTTTTGGTGCACTGTGAAGCTCTCCTCCATCAATTTGTCATTTTGAACCTGCTTGAACCCATTTACATTTCTGACTGACACAGCTTTCTGTGGCTGTTAAGTGCATGATTTAACCACCTGTTGCATCAGAAAATACTCTAATTTATTTTAAACCTACTGCTATGTAACTATCACTGGATTTCCCCGACTTCACATTCTGTGAAAGACAGTGAATATCAGTTCCCTGTTTATCTCTCTGCAATGCTTGGAAATTTACATACATTAAAATATCACCAATTATCTTTTTCCAGAACACTGATGAATTTCTCATTTTGTGGCAGTCTTTCCATGGCTAGGCATGTTGTTCTTGCCCTTCTTTAGACCTTTTTAGGTTCTACTGTATTCTTTCACGTATTCTCCACCTGAATATTTTCCTTTTTTTCTAAGGTACTTATGAATATGCCAAAGAATGCAGCTGGGGTAAAAATCACCATTAGGCTATCAACTAATAAATCAGCTTTAATGACTCTTACACAGTCATTGGTTTAGATTATTAAGTAGCAAGTATCTAAATGCAAGCTTACACAGCAAAAAGCTAAGTAATAGTTACTAGAGAATCATTACAGTCCTGAAAAACTCTGTCTTCTGAAAAAAAAAAAAAAGTCTTAAAAAGTCATGTTGCATAGACAGATGTATCATGTATTTAAAACACTTAAATTCTGCCACCACATTTCAGAACACAAGCTGAAAGAAACTAAGCCTCATTCTTTTTTATTGTAGGTTGGCGTTTTTTTAAAGCTAAAAATGTCACTAGGATAAATACAACTTCTTGAAACAAGACAGCTGGCTATCTTGATACGCTTCCACTGATGAATTCAACTGCAAAACCCTAATCCTTGCAGTTCTTTGACTGGTAGTATATGACAGGCAAGGACAACTCAACCAGCTTTTAAAGAAAAAAAAAAAAAAATCTGTGCATGAAACAGAAGCAAATAGCCTTTGGAAGAAGAACTTCAGTGAAAGGTCTCATAGCTCTACTGTGACTGAAGTTAAAGTCTGACTCTGCAGTTCCTACTTCAAGTTCACTTCACGGGCACAGCCTGCTGTTACGAACATAATACAGAGCCGCACTATCTGCTACAGTATCTTGACACAGAGATACAGGAAGAAAAAAAACCCACATGGTCCCAAAAGTTTGTATTTCATGCAAACAAAGCAGAGAGAGAAGCCTGATAAGGACTGACAGGGAAATATTTTGGTTAAAAGTTACAAAATATTTCAGTAGGCATTACATAACAAATTACACAGCCTTCCTACCCGTTTATTAAAATGCTTGTACGTGGCAGTGTCAGAAGGAACATGCCAGAAGGAAAACAACATCAGTCAGCTCTGTTTAGAACCCCACACAGGAAGGCTTGCAAAGCATGACACGTAAAAAGAAATGAAGTCCAGTTCTTCAAGCACTGTCTTCTGTTCTCCTGACCTATAACTGGTTGCAATTAACATTTGATTTGCAAACAAATGGCCCTGGAATTTTCACATGGAAAAAAAAAAAAGGAAATACTTGGCAAATAATTTAGCCAATGCATGGTGCATCATTAGGCTTCTTCGAAAATGGGTCAAGTTCTATGCTCTCTTGCCCTTTCTCTAATTTTGCCTCCCAACCATTAAACTCTGCTGACTTCAGGCTCCGCATGGCAAAAACCGTTTCTTGCTCCAGTTCTGTAGTAAGACTATTTACCTCTTCCTTGCTTTAAAAAAAATCCAAACCCCAAAAAACCCAACAACTGATGCACATGTATTAGGGAAATTTTCTAAAGCACAAGAGCAGCTACAACTATTTCTCATTAATGCTATTTCAAATTTACCTCGATCTACAAAGCTGTGACCATTAGCAAAGCAAAATGGGAATAAAAATATTCCAACTACATTTTGTTCTTATTTATATAAATGAGTTATCTTGTTTCTGAGCACATGAACACAGTGAAGATTACCTAGGCAGGTTCATGTTTTACTTGCAATAGATGCCAAATGTAATTTGCTGCAGGAAAGGTTTTTAAAGCAAGTTCAGTCCTTCATACTTCACAGTTGCACTGGGGATGCCAAAACACTCCAAGGTAAGCAAGTTTGGCTTCCACTGGAATTGTGCTCTCAGATGCTAACCTTGAAACCTGCAGAGTTCTAAAAGATAGCTGGGGAAAAAAATGCTATTGAAAACATACTTTGATCACCTAAATCTACAGAATTTTAACTTTTTGCTTATTTCAGCGAGATGACTCATGTTTAAAGTACGCCTTTAAATAATTGGGAGAGAAGTTGGAAAACAGGACAAGAGCGTTCAACTCCTGCAGAATAAGAGCTTGCCCTGGGTATACAACTTCCTTTGCTTTCTTAAACCCCCTTTTTCAGCTGGTAAGATCAGCTTAAAGAAAGTGATGGAATATTTTTCTGACTATGGATTTATATGAACATACAGACTTCTTAGAGTAAAATAAATATAATTTAAAATATCGTAAAATTCATTTCCCTGTAAAACGTACAATGCTTAAACAGAACTCCTGCAGATTAAAGTCCTAAAAAACAGAAGAGGTAAAATAAGTTGGGGTTTTTATCTTGATTCCATCTAAAATTTGCATTCAACTCCTGATAAGCATATCCTAGGACATCAGAAATTGCTGAAAGATGCAGATAAATAAATTAGTTAATTCCTATCCTGAGGTAAAAGTATTTCCCATTCACGGGTATAATGCCAAAGGAAAACACTTTTATACACCACTGAGACAACCTTGTGGGAAAATAAATGTAATGCTCTGTACGGGGTCCCAACAGTACGCCTTAGAGAAGCACAGCCTGCAAACGTCTCAAATTCAGATACCTGCTACCAGGCACAACCATGTTATCTAACTTAATTCATCATCTTAACAACGAAAGTTACAATGCATAAGGGTATTTTTCATTCCATTTCTATCTTAAGACCATTCCAGACCCTTACAGTGATTGGAATAATTTCCTAGTTTCCAGAGTGGACCTATGCATAGGCATCCTTTGTTCTCAAGGCAATGCTGTCCTAGAAATCACATTTTCCCTCATACAGTATTCAGTCCATTGACCTTTTCAGCCCATCCTAGTAACCCTTCTTTACACCTGCTCCAGTTTGAATGCACCATTCCTAAGCAGAGGAAACTGGGTTTACCCAGTATTTCAGATGAGGGCTTACTAGTTCCCTGCGTAACAAGGTTAATATTTTCTTATCTCTGTCAAAAATCTCTCTGCTGACAAACACCATCCCAGGATGTATCTCATGAAGTTTCCTCCAGTTGGAACACAGCTTGCTCTCACTCTCAGCAGTATTGCTAAATATCAACCTATAGTTCTAATTTAAATCCAAGATTGTATATTTTCAATTTTTGAAACCTTCACACAATTCCAAGAGAAAATACCATTTCCATACCAGAACAGTTAGAGAAATTTGGTCCTGATTTAGTAAAGCATTTATGCAACTTCAGATTGGAAGCATTCCCATCACATCTAGTGGATGCCTTGAGAAGACTAAAACCACCCTTCAATGCCTTGTTGGACTGAATGGGTTAGTATTTCAAGGTGGAACTTTCAAAGGATCCTCAAAGCTCTTTTGCACTTAACTACCTCCATGTCCTCTTCTGAATGCTAAAGCTTTAAAATGCAAAAAGCAAATATTTTCTTTATCCATTCCTCCTTTGAATGGATATACCAAGCTCTAAGAGCTAAGCATGTGTTCTTTGCTTCTTGCCTTGAGCTAGAGCTCTGCCCAGTGCCTTCCCACGTTTAGAGAAGTGAAGTCTCATTTTCCACTCTTCTCCCGATGCCTTCCAAGTGCAAATCACTACAAGAGGATCACATGTGACCATATGCTAAATTAAGTTTGCCCAGGAGACTTCATTCATCGTCTCCCCAGAAACCAGCGATTAGCCTACGTACTTGCATGGAGATACCATTTAGTCCGAAACCACGCAGCTTATTCTTAAAAATTAAGCTGGGGAGAAAAACCCAGACAAACATCATCTCAAGGCCATTTTCCTTACCAGGTGATAACAAAGACGGAGGCTTTTAAGATCACACACGACCCGATAATTTCACATAAAGGGCGTTAAACACACGGTGCTGCTCCGTAGCAATCTGTACTACACTCAGTCTCCAAACACGCCTTCTGTTAATTTGTGACACCGCATATTTTGCTACTCAACAGCGAAGAAAGCCATCGCTGTAGAAGCTATTCATTCTGCCTCCGGGTGCTTCATAAATATTAAATCAGAACAGATACGAGCTGCTACACAAAAACTTTACAACTCCGCGGGAACCTACCCCGCCGCGAAATTCACGGGGCATGCACGAGCGCGGGCGGGACCCCGACACCTCTCAGCGGCGGCAGGGGCAGCACCCCACCACCGACGAGCC
>NW_009260410.1:2094566-2107189 GCF_000687185.1 Egretta garzetta
GGCACCCAGTAACGCGCGGTCCCGGGTGCGGTGCCTCGGCGTGAGGCGAAAAGGGAACCACCCGGGGAAGGTTATCCCCTGGCAGCCAGGCCGCGAGCTGCGGTCAGCCATAAAGGGCAAGTGCGAGCGTGGTGCTGTCCTTTGCAATTCTTCAGGTGGTATTTAGTTACAATGAGATTATCTGCATGGAGACTTGAACCCCGGGGAAAGGAGAGTGCAGCAGGGGTGACAGCATAGGAAAGCAGGCATGCCAGATGAGAAAGAGATTGTATAGAAAGGTGAGGAGTAGGGCTGGGCAAGCTGGTAGTCACTGGAGATGTAAGACTCTTCAAAATTACAGCTACCGGCCTTAAGGGCAGTAAGAGCGGAAAACTTTATTTCTCTCTGGTTTCTAAAGTAGTTGCCTAATGAATGTGTTGGGCACCTGTTGGCAGTCAGTGATTAAGCAGGAAAGACTAAGAGGTAACCTCCTTACCCCAGCCAGTCATTAGCTACCAAGAAATACCTAGCTACAGGAGATAGTTGCCTCTTAAAGGATATGAAATTGGTTTTTATTTATATATGTATATACACACACTATATATATATATAATATTTATAATTCCACATAAACCCCCAGAACTTCTGTCAGGGTTACAGAGGCATTTATCATGTTCAACATGAAGAAATGCTAATTGAGGGACAGATCTGCATAGCACTGAACTTTTTTTCATGAGCTTCCATCTAAATTTGATGTAAAAAATATGTCATAATACAAGAACACAACAGTTGGTTTGGGTTTTTTCAGTGAGAAAGGCCATAAGATAAGTAATCCTAAAAGAACGTACAAAGTACTCACGTTGAAGAAACGTCTTAAAAAATGCTGGAGAGAAAAGACTGGTAAGGGAGTAGAGGATTCAACCCCAGACTACATTGTACAAGAGAGAGAACATGATTCCAACTCATTACAACAGAGGGGAAAAAAAAAAAGAACTAATAAAAGCTTATGGTTACAATCTACACACTGCCACACAGACTGACCTACAAAAAGTAATTTAAAAACAATGGAAAAGGTAATTACCATGTGGTATGTTAATGGAGAGAATTATTACTTTGTGAAGAAATATGTTGCAGCTTCTTCATGTATTTTGTGAAATCATATGAAGTTTAATCACCTATTTAATTATTTGGGAACAGCGGAGTAGTCTCATAGCTGGAATCTGCCACATCTACCAGAAACTGTATCGTGTTGCACAAACTGACAGATGCCTACAACGTATTAAAGAACTTTTTCCTTTCTAGGATGTGTCTTACACATTTCAAATTAGAGGGATATTTGTTGTCAAATGCATTCATCTTCTGAGATAAAAAGTTTAAAATAATTTAATTCTCACCTTAGATTACAACCTTTGACATTTGAAGTCTTTAACTGAAAAGGGTCTACAGGGAACCTACAGATTTTAAGTTTCATAAACATCAAGCCTACAGCGAACACAAAAAACCCCATATTTGTTTTGTCCACAAGATACAGAAGTTTCAGAATTATGAATGGTACAGCTAAGAGAAAGTTTAATTAAACTTCTCTCCAGAAGAGAATAAAAGGTTGACTATTTGTTAGCACTATATTTCTGACTACACATCTCTGGATGCTTCTAAGGTATCTATGACTATCCACTTCTGTTTGTAAATGTGAAGAACCATGAATTATGAAGGAAAAGAGCAATTGGGTTTGATACTTTTAAAAGTTATTTTAAAAAAAGAGAGTTAACAAAAGGAAGCTTTAGACTAAAAGTGCATAGAAAGTTAAAAAAAAAATCAAGATTGCTTGGTGTTAAGTATATTTAACAGGTTTCCATATTCAGTTTTAAGATGATCTGATGCAGCCCCCTGTACAAAGACACTGCAATGTTGTCTACAACTACTTGAGATAGGGACAGATTTTCAAGAACAGTCAAGGAATTCACTCAAGCTAAGAAAGGCAAGATGATAGATAAAAAAAAAATCTATTTGTGCTTGCTTGAACGCATGAGTCAGCAAGTGCCTGCAGTGTCTATTTTAATCTGGTTTTTTGTACACTCAACTTACTCCATCCTTGAGGCACCCAATTATTCCTTAGTGGGTGTATTTTGTATCATAAACCAGCTGAAAACACAGTTGTCTTGGAGCTGTGCTGGAATATAGCTTACATAAGCCAGTAGTTTGCACCTAGATAGTGCATTTTGGGAAGCTCTTAAAATTAAGTGTTCTGCTGGGAGCTGAAAGTGGTGCTCCTGTACCAATTGACCATGGCTGATGAAGTGTGAAAATTGACATCTTTTCCTGTGTCAGGAACATCTAATTTGCAAGACTGTGAAAGAGCAAAAGGGAACAAGTTGTAATTTCTTCAAGTATGCATTCACAATGATAGCAAATCATAATTCATTTTAGAATTAATGAGACTTATGCAAAGCTATGAGAAAATGTGTTGCTAGGTAATTCTTAAAGTAATGATTTTTTTTAAGTCTCAGTGGTTATTGTGTCTGTTTGTGCTGTTATATGCTGAATACGTTGTTATAAAACAAAAAGACATATTAATGTTATAATTTATTTATACAAAGAGGTACTTGTTGCTAACCTTCACTCAGGTTTTGGCAAGACAACCCCAAGTCATATTTTGCCTATAAAACTACAATTAAGTTTTTAGGCTGGGGGGAAAAAAAAAAAGCAAATTCAAGTCCATACAAAGGAAATATAGTTAAAGTTCATAATCTTGAATTTAAAACATACTGTGTATGTTTTCAATTTTTGTTAAATTTTTAAAAATACCTACACTACTTGATTCAATGCCTCCTATTTTTTTTGTTAATTCTTGTTTTGTCTTTCCTCCTACTTTGTTGAAAAAGCCTCACTATACTTACACATCTGATTTTAATTTCTAGGTAGTATAAATGTTGTGTCTTCTCTAACTTAGCAAGAAGTACTTTTGTGATATGCCTCTGTCTTAATGATGTTCTTGTTCCAGCTGAAGTCACTGATGAATTCTTTTCACTGTCTGATAGTGCTTTCAGGCTAATCCCGTGGGTTTTAATAGTTAGAATACTGCAGTTATGGGAGATTCCTGCCAATTCTTAGCTCCAAGGAATAATCCTTTATTTTAGCAGCATTATTTGTCCAAACAGATATGCCAGTTAAGTATGAGAAAAGGTGAAATCAGGACCTCAATTAAGTCACATTTAATCCTATTTTACAGCCACTGCTTACTGTATAGACACAGGCCCAAGCCCTTGGAGTGGAATGTATTGATTTCTGTATGGAGATTAGTATATATGAAAAGATCATTATCACTGCAAAGAGTCACCCAAAAGTTAGCAAACACCAGAATTAAGGTTAGTGGTCCCAGTTCAGTTTAATATCCTTTGGTGCAAATGTTGCAATTATGTAAAATGCTATAGGACTGTGGCTTCTCTCACTGCATGGGATAATGCCTGTGAATGAGACTGCTTTCCTCACCTTGAGCCCTATCCCAGTTCTGCTCACCTTCCTTCCAACATGACATTTTCCTGTCACCCACCTCCTTGTCCTCCAAGCTGTAGCAAAGTGCTCTGGCACTCAGCATCTCTTCCTCTCCCTCCTTCCCCTACCTGGGTCCTCCTAGTTACTGCTACCATCTTTTTCTCACCAGCTGCCATGGACCATTCAGCACAGGAGACCTGAGAGGACTACTGGACACCCTTGCCAGAATGGTTGCGGCATTTTGTGCCACCGTTGTGGGTACTTCTTTCATTTTTCCTGCTACAGGCTTGCCTTACCCAATTGCTCCCTCTCCTGCAGGCTCAGCCATTACCACCGTGTGTTCAGCCAACATAGTTTATTTCACCCCCCAACCTGGGTGTAGAGATGGGTCACCGCAAGCAGGAGGGAGAACGTCCTTGCTCATGGCTCTGCTGGTTGACTTTGACAATGGTACAGCACAACTGCTCCACAGCTGCAGAGAAGACTGAATGGAGCCTGGGCTAGGTAATGCCTGGCATGAACAGGGGAGTAAAATCTGAGATATAGAGATTCTGTAAATGAATTTTCCAGAGGCGTAGCATTTGAGCCAAATTTTGCAGATGGGAAAGAGCACATCCTGATAAGGAAGTGATTCTTCTACCAAATTTAGCATCAGTTGTAAAAGAAGGTGACATGAGAAATTTTCTAAGGGAGGATGGTAAAATGTCACGTGTTGGTTTGTTTGTGTAAATAGTTAAAAAAAGATGTTTTCCTATTCTGACTTTCAAGGGTAGATGCTTGACAAGAATGCATTTCCCTTACATAAAAAAAGAACCATAACATGAGTCATACACCCATGTTCAAATTTTTGGCCAGAGTGATTGAAGTTCAGGAAGTTAACAAGTAATTGAAAATAAGGTTTTTAATGGACAGCATCAGATAATCTCAGAAGTAGTTTTACAACTTAGGCAAACTAGATAGAGTTTATTCATTTGTGCAACTAGTTAAGTTTTCTCAAGTTCCCCTTGTTTAGTTGCTAGTTGCTTAAGTTTGGGGGAGGGAAAAGAAGGAATATTGTATACATTATAACAGAAATTGTCTTGAGGATTTGGAGAAGTCTTAAAGATGAATTCGTATTCAGATATTATACTTAATAATAATGGCTCTTATTTAAGGTAGGTGGCAATTCCACTTAATGAGAACATTTACCAATGATGGTCTTTTTCACGGAGACTCCTCTGATCATTGCTTTTAGTATTTCTTTGGTTATGACACATGCATAGAAATCTAATTGTAGTTGTTGCTACCTTTCAGGCTATGTAAACTTACTTGTTAACTGCTAGGAACAGCATGATCCAATAGGTGTATGTCATTTCCCCCTTTCTTTGGTAATTAACTATCAACAGGTATAATTTCATGCCAGTATATTATGTCACAGCCTTTCACATCCTTGCTAGCTCAATGGATACACTCAGTGTTAGAAATACATGTGGTACCATGCATGCTCCCATGCACTTTCATGAAATTTTTGGGGGAACATTTGGATTATCAGGAACTGTGCAGCTGGAGAAGCAGCATTAGTGTTAAATACCTATTAGCCAGGAATTCTTCTTACTGAGGATAGAAAGTATTCTGGTAATATCCCAATTAAAAAGCTACTGTTATGGTCTCTAATCTTGCAGCCTCAGAAGAAAATTGCTAGCAATGTCAGCAGTAGCCATATTCTACTCTGCATAGTTAAAGACCTTACATGCCTACTTTGCAGTTAAAGACTTTGGAGGAAATTTGTTCAGTATACCAAGCATGGAATTTAGGCTATTTTTCTGCCTGTTAATTAGACATGAAACCTCTTGACATGCGCTCTCTGAAAGATTTTGCATTGCTCAGCTAGATTTGGTCATAAACTAGTTAATCATGTGCAGCCTAGGCCACTGAGGGGATATGCACTATGAGCATCAGGAGAAAAGACTACTCATTTAGAATTCTTTCAGGGTGCTCCTGACAATGATGCGAGGAAAAGCACCAAATAATCTAATAGGAGTGGATCTTTACAGGGAGAGTATTGGTGCTGAGAGCCTGACATCCATACCATAGGCATTTGGGTGGGGATTACTTGGGAAAAGCCCTAGTCCCATCCCACAGATAGAATAGCTGCACTTCAGAGTACAGTAGCAGCACTCTGGGGCACAAAGTCTCTTTCAGTTTCAACTGAAATGAAGTCAGTTTGTGCACTCAGAAACTGCTCTGTGATGTGAACCCAGTACATAAGTTAGAACAATCAGGAGATTTGCTTCAAAATTGCACCCTTGATCCAAACAAAAATGCTAAACCAGATGCACCCATAGTATGTCAGTGTTGGAAGCATATTGCTACCTTTAGATCCCCTATGCCTGACTGGCTACCCAAGGAAAGAGTGTAGACCTATACCCACATCTGCCTCATTTCAAAGAAAGTTGGTTTCCTGTGGAAAAAGTCAAGGCAGTGTTTCCCAGCAATATTTTTGACAGTCTCTACACTGTCATAAAGTGGTAGTAGATGTGAGCAGAGAACAAGTACCCTGTAAAATCTATCCTTTTTATACTGGAACTAAAGTTACAGGTAGACTTTGGCCTAGTCCTTGATACCACTTCTAAATACTTCCATGTGGCTAGATAGATGGATTTGAAAACTTTCTAAAAACATTCATGTCTGGTTGTTTCTCATGCATGCAAATCTGGCCCATCTCTCTTAATTAGTTAGAAAAGGTCATCTCAAAGAAAAAAAAAAGACTTGCTATATAATTACAATTGAAATATAATCCTCAAAATAACAAATTCCTCTGGTATTAATTGAACAGGATTTTAAGAAGATTCAAAATACTTTCCATCAGGGATGAAGTATATTTAATCTTTTATTGCAGAATCTCTTGTTCCTTAACGTCAGGTTACAAGATACTGGACATGGAAAAGAAAGGCTAATGACTAATCTATGTAAGCTTATTTTCCTGGAATTTGCCACTGTGGGGAGTACTAATGTGCATAAATTGAAAGCATTGTTAACCACTTTTTATCTGTATCTTTTCTGAGTGGTGTTAAATAAGGTGGTAGTTAAAATCCATAGCCTGTACTAACTCCCACTATAGATTACAGCAGGATTAGCAAAAAGCAAAGCATTCTGCAAGTAAAAGGCCAGGAGAGTTTAACTCCCAAATGCAGAGATTTACAGACAAATCCACAATGAAAGTGGAAAATTATACCTGTGTTGGGCAAACTGTGATTTGGAAGAATCCTGTAATTCTAACCCTCTCTTCATCTAATCTCAGCTGTACAAATCAGACTCAGTAGCAAGATTTGGGAAGATTAAAAACTAAAGTGTATTAACTCTTCAGGCTGTGTTGCTGTCAAAAGACAGCAAGACTTTTCCCATGTATACTCTGCAAATGTGATGTCCAAAGATGCCAAGAAGTGGTTTTATGAGCAGATATTACACACAATGAGGCTCAGTGAGCCATACTTGAACAGAGCACTACTCAAAGGGGAGGATAGGAAAAAGGAAAGGAAGAATGATGTCTCTTGTTTTGTAAATCCCCAGGTCTATGGTGTGGGCCAAAATTTACACTGAATTATTCCCTAAGAGCCACTAAAAGTAAATAAATTTTGATTTAAATTGCGTATCTGTCCAAATACTTTGAAAGCCTTGATCTGAATGGAAGGCAAAAGGTAAAACTATTACAGAGCTCACAAATGCCAGAGGAAGAGATTATATTCTTCAAAATCCAGGAAAAGAGCGAGTTGCAAATTTAGCAAAATAAATAAAAAAGAAAGAAAAAAATCCCCTAATCACTCACGCAGGCAAGATAAGTGATCTTCTAAAGCTTGATTCTAACTGAAACCATTCATAGGGAAAAATCTCTTCATGTTACATAAAAACAACTCAAATTAAGTGTTCAGTCATCTTGTTCTTCCTATGTATCTAATAGCATTTTTAAAATAATAGAAATTTTCAGAGGAATGGGGCCTTCTTTGTATAGTTATTTGAGATCTCCAGGTAAAATACTATGTTTCACTATACAAGTAGATTATGATGAAGTGTTGCACATTAAAGTTTGCCAGGCTTATTTCTCTAAAAGTGATTAATAAATACCAGAAACCAAGTATTTTAAAAAGGATATCAAAGTCTGAGGTTATAAAATGTACTGGTATTTTACAGTTGCAGTTCTTCTTTTCACCACTAAATTCCATGTTTATTTAAATCAGCTGATGTGGAAAGTAAATCAAACCATAATGCATAGAACGAGACCAAGCATAAACTTTTCTTCCTACACTCAGCTGCCTTCATCCCATTTCAGTTCTCTTTTGACTCCTATTAGGTACTTAACTCATGTAAAGGAGGAAGGAAAACTGGAAAAGACAACACTTGTTGATATGTTTGATATCTTCATAACCATCCTGAATTGATGGTGATTGGGGCTGCAACTATAGAAGCTCTTCGTTCAGAGGAGAAAAGTAGATGGTATGTTGGTATGTATTCAATTCCATACGGTTCTATGCAGTAGTGTGGGAAAGACAAGACAAATGAAGTAGAAGTTGATTATTTTACTGCTATGTTCAGGTATTCAGAATAGTGTTTCTAAGCAATAACAATTATGTTATACTTTTCCTTCACTTTTACATGTAGAAGTTTTGAGTAGCAGATAGTAGCACAAAAGCAATGGAAATGTGTAGGGATATATATGAGTATTCCTCCATAAATGTGATACCTGCTAAAGCAGAAGCAGCTGTCTTATCTGAATCTGAAAAACTGCATGTAAGGAGTAGATTACTGCATGCACAAAAAAGAAAGAAAAAAAATCTAATGGGCAATGTCTTTTTTACTGTATTTATGTGTGCCATTCTACTTCAAATCACTGAAGTTGATAGAGAAAAAAGCTCCTGGCCTTTTGGACTGCTGGATCTAAAACACAATAAAGAAAAAATAGAACAGAATATATCATAGAAAATAGCAACATGACTCTTAAAAATTTCCACAAGTATGGGGAATAGATTTGCAACATCCTATCTACTGTGAGATTCTTCTTTACTTCTTTTTTTTTATTATTTGGAATCTACACCTACACATATAATGACAACTGAAGAATCAAGCTGTACAAGGTGGGATTAGAACCCAGAGCCATTTTGTCTGACGGCAATGAAATGAACTGGGAAAAAAAAAGAACCTGTTTACCTTATAAGAAGACCCCTTTAACATCACAGCAATGTATAGATGTTATTAAATTGCATTTATATCCATGTAGCATTACATTTCCAGAGCAAGCAAAGCCTGATACATTATCTTTCTTGCAAGTACTTTTTTCCCACTTTTGTTTCATAATACATGTCAATTGTTTATAGTCTTTTCTACTCATTTATTTCTGACTCCAGAATTTTATATTGTTCAGTGAAGTATGTAAAATATTATGACAACTGCAAAAGAATATTAAAAAAACTAAAATTTATCAAAGTCAGGATAAGCATTAAATTTTTATTAGACTAAAGGAAACACCGTAGGGAAAAAACTTGAGGAAAAGCCAATCAAGGCTGTCACACTAAGTTAAAATAAATGAGGAGTCTGATCGTTTTCTCTTCACCCACCTAACCAGAGATCTATTAATACTTCTATGTGACACATACCTGTGGTGTTTTGTTGGAACACTATGCTTTTATAATACATAAAGAAATCAGATTTCTCAGTAGACCTATTTAGTATTTCCTACTAATAACCACATTATCAGATTTTACGAAGGATTGTAATACAATTCTTCCATTTGCTAGGGACATTTATTAAAGAACTGATAAGCTTTGCAATTTTACTCAGGTGCAAAAACAGGTGCTACTACATTTTTAAGTACTTTTCTAGATCTGGCACTTTTAACAGTATCTTTCATATTTTAATTGTGACAAGTTCCATCAGCAATAACTTTTATTCAGCAGTTTACATTGTTTTTCCCCCTTCAAGACACATAAAATGTGTGCGCTAAAAAACGCACACAAATGCCTTTATAAATAAAGCATATATACTCTGAACTCTGAAAACAAGTCAGTCTTATGTAGTGAGTTAGTTTCAATAACCTATGTCATGCTGATCATTACTTTTGGAAAGTAAGATATTTTTAAACTAAGCTATAAAATCTAAGCAGGTCTTCCGATTTGAAAGAAATCACTTGTTGCCTCTTTTGAGCTAGAAATCACCCATAATAATTTTAATAATCTGCAGGGGTGGACTGAATGAGGATACTTTTGTTATGTAGTAACAATCTATCACCCTGGGAAAATAGTATCGAGAGAGTAGTCCAGTGTACTGACCAGCCAAGTCTCCTGTTCCCCTGGATCATCCATTGCTGAGGGTGGGGAAAATGTAAAACAGGAAGCAAATGAGCAACTTGGATAGGAGTAGAGCAGCTCACCTTGATGGAGCCATAGGAAACAGTGTGGGAACCCCACTCACCCACCCAGTACCTAGCCCTCGGAACCCCCCCTCCCCGAGTCCAACAGAGCCCCCAAGTACCCTGCAGTGCTCCTAATAGACTCCGGAGCTACCCAGTACCTCCCCAGTGAACCCAGTGCCCCCAAAAGCTCCTATATACTCTCAGTACCCTGCGTACCCAGTACCCTGCCAGAGCCCCCCCAGTACCCATCCTGTATGCAGTGGTACTCCCTAGGTGACCACCATCATTTGCTTCTAAGCACTGCTAACTGTGTTAGAAGGTCTCCTCAAAATCCTTGAATACACAAGAGCTCTTGGCTTTTTGATTGTTCCAGAAGCAAAAAAGGTAGCGTGTCTTTTCCGAGATCAGGGAACCAATCAGTGAAATAGCAGTCTGTTGCCAGGCCCATGTATTACTCATAAAATCATCCTGCTCTTTTTGTGCCTGAAGAATTCTTTTCCTCCTTTGTCCTCCCAAATAATTTTTTTCTCTCTCTTTTTCTCTCTTGCTTTTTTCAGTTTATCTTTCCTCACTTAACCTCTGACTTTCTCTGAGGCTATAAAAAAGGACAAAAGGCAAGAGCCTACAGGAACCAGCAGTGCCAGCCTCTTGTCCCTGTCCAGCACTGCCTTTTAATTTGTGGGCGAGAACAGTAGGAGAGATCACGTCGTGCTGGCGTGTATTGCTGACCTGCAGAGTCAGGAACAACAGAAACACTCCTGACTTCCCCTGAGAGTGACTTCCTCAGCCAGGGTACTGTTCCCTTAGTGAAGCAGCCACACAGTGCTAGGGCAGCCCAGCAACTTTTGTTGTAATATTTAAATCCTGTGTGCATGGCAACATTTTTTGCCAGCTCTGCAGGTAATCTTGTTAAATTTACAGATGCGTTGAATTTTCAGCTTTTCAGTTTTTAAATTATCAGAATAAAAAATAGCTCAGTCTTTCTAATTTATTTGCAAAAGTCCTATTTTTGTCACAACTGCCTTATTTTAAACATCAGTGTCCCAGATTTAGTTTTTTTAACTTGAAGAGGAGGTATAATGTAGAAGATCCAACAATTAAAACTATGCAAAATGCACTTTCATGTCTCTGAATGTTTCTGTAGTCTTTCAGCTGTTCTGACTTTAAATTCCCCAAATCAAGATATGAAGCTCATGAAAGGCTTGGCCTATTCTGCCTTTCACATCATTAAAATGTAGTGCTGTTCTTAGGATCAGCTTTGCTGCGGTCTGATAAATATTCATAAAAGTCGATGAATGCAATTCAGCAGAGTTCTGTAATCTTGCAAAAGAACCATTTCTATAAATCTCATCAGCTCTGCTAAAATTGCCTTTACTTTTATACAGTTTTCTCAGCTAAAAAAAAGTCCCTACTAAGTTAAGCATTATATTGTTTTATATTACAGGCACAGAATTATTAGAAAGTCTCTTTTAGGTTTGGTTTTGGGTTTTTTTTTATTCCCTGTGGTAAAAACAATGTTGCAAAAGCTGGCAGATGCTGAAGCAACACCAGAACAGCAAGGAGCAGTGTAGGTCTGTGCCCTGCCTATGCTCAGTGAGAGTTAAATGATGTCATTTATATAGAAAGTGCTGTTGGGTTTCAGATGGATCAGTGCAATTTGCATAAAGCAAACTTAAGCAAGACACAAAGATTTGAATTCAACTAAAATACATCTTACTGTAGACATTATCAAGATAATCTTCCTTGAAGTTTTTATTGTCTAATGCCCAAAAAAGCAAAACAGGAGAGTAGCCCGTGATAAATTGACACTACAGCAATCCTGACATTGTGTCTCGGGGTTAAGCTGCTGTGACTTAGCCTGTCAATGTTTCATGACTTTGAAAAGCAGCTTTCCTACTGGGGTTCTCCTGGCACGCATTTGTCTGCATTCCAGCTCTTGCTGTCATCAAATCAAGCATTTTTGTCAGGCTGTACCTTGTAACTACACTGATTATGATTTTGACATTTGCATCACTCTTTTTTTTCCAGACCTGTTTAGCAGCAGAGCTATTTTCAGGGCAATCTGTATTTGCAAAATAGGATGAAATTATGGAACAGGGGAACAGTTATAATGCTGTTCATTCAATAACCACAGAAGTACACCTGACACAAGTGTTACTATCGGTGCTTTTCCTCCAGTTCGGTAAGGGCTGAAAAAAAAAGAGCTGGAATATTTTGAGGAGTGGTTATTTTCTAGTCCTATCTGCTAGCAGACCTCAAATTACATCTCTAAGGTCATCCCAGGCCTACTGTTTTCAGGGCAGCCTGCCGACTTGGGAGTCTCTTTGGGAACCTTAGGAAGTCTCTTTGAGTTTAAGTAAGGACTTTCACTTCTTCATGCTGACACTCGTTAAGTCTGAACTATGTTTTTGCCTCCATCAAGTATGGCCTGGTGAGTCTGACCCAGCCTTGCTGGGCATTTTTGTATTTCTCCCGTTGAGGCCAGGGGACAGGTGTGACCCCATTTTCCTCCCCGTCCTTATTCCTGGTTGAGGGGATAAAAACACGGCCGGAGGTTGCCACCTGCCTCCCCAGGTGGTGGGGACAGATCTGGAGAGAGGTTCCCTCTCCCTGCTCCGGGGTCTGGCAGTGCCGTTGCTAGGGACAGCGCCGGCAACCTCCTTCTCCTCTTCCAACCTTCCGGGCGCTATTGCTGTGCGGGGGCATCCCGCTAACAGGGTACCCGCGGGGTGGGGAGGGGAGCCGGGCCGGGCCGGCTGTAGCTCGCCGC
>NW_009260410.1:2107880-2121044 GCF_000687185.1 Egretta garzetta
CCCTGTCCCCACCCCCGCCGGACGGCGCCATTTCCTCTGTGGTGCGGCGCCCTGGGGTGGCTTCAGGTTCTGGTAAACCGTTCCCCTTGCCTCGGGTCTACGGCGGTACATGATACCCGGGAAAGATAGGAGTCTGATTTCTGAGGTTATAGGGCACGGACTGTAAAGAGGGAGTTGTTTAGGGAGTAAGGTGGGATTAGTCATCAGGCCTTTGTAGTGTTTGGTCGTCTGACTGTGGATGCGTTCAACATAAAAATTGGCTTCAGGTTCTGGTAAACCGTTCCCCTTGCCTCGGGTCTACGGCGGTACATGATACCCGGGAAAGATAGGAGTCTGATTTCTGAGGTTATAGGGCACGGACTGTAAAGAGGGAGTTGTTTAGGGAGTAAGGTGGGATTAGTCATCAGGCCTTTGTAGTGTTTGGTCGTCTGACTGTGGATGCGTTCAACATAAAAATGAGAATTTACCAGTTCTGGTAAAGAGCAGTTGGCAAACACACGAAACAGCCCATAAAAATACTGATGAATATACATACCCATACTGTTTGGAAAAGGGAAATGATAACATGTGATTTTAAAACCCTGTAGAAATACAAATGATTAGGCAAGTGACATGTTGTTAGCACTTAGATCTTTTTTTAAATAACTTTTTTTTACTGCTGTACTGGCATTAAAGAGAGGAAATGATGTTTGAGATAGCTATCAGAATACAGATTTTAATGTTACAAAATTCATTGGGGCTTACTGTTGGGAGTTCACAAGTGATGTGTTTCATTCCTCATTTTTTCCATTTGGGGTTTGGGTGGGGTTTTTAATAAGACAACTCTTAAAACTTGTGTGGAGAAAATGAAATTTGAGATCATTGAGGTAAGGAATAAATTTTGGCTGTCGTGTCAACTGTTAATTGTTACTTTATAGTTAAATTCAGATATTTTAGGGCTGTACACGATTGCCAGATGATTATACAAGTCAAATACTGTATTTTGTGTGGGAGATGGAGTAGCCTGTTTCATTGTCCTTCAAAAGTTGTTCTCGGCAGAAAACATGCCTCGCTCTAAAGCCTTTGGGAGTGTAGCGTTTATGATTGCTCCTTGCCTATAAGTGGGGTTTTTTTTCAGGTTAGGCACTACTCTTGGGTAGTATTCCCAGTAGGAGAATGCATGTTTTCTCCTGAATAGATCAGGTGAAAGACTTGAGGATTTTCTGTGCCCCAAATGTGTATGTTTTAGTCAGTTTGGAAAGAACTTTCGTCTTCCCTAAAACAAAAAAGGCATGGATTAAGCTGAATTTATTGTCTTTAAGGTATGCAAATTAATGGCATTAATCCATTACTCAGAATTAATAGGACTAATTCTCAGGTAGCTAAGGAAATACCAAATTATCCTAGAGGGGCTTCCAGGACAAACAAAAAGACAACTCTTTTTCTAACATTCTTCTTAATTACTGATCTTCCATTTCTCACTGCACTTTAAGTGTCAGCCTTCATTTTTTCTATGTTCTCCCTAAGATTTGTATTTTAGTGATTTGGTTTTATTCAGGAATGTTTAAAAGCAGAGATAAGAAAGTGCTGTTCTGTGAATAAGAGAGGGGCAAAATCAGGAAGTACACCAGATGGTGTAAATGAAAGGGGGATTCTGTGAGGAGAAGTGTTTAAGAGCACTTAATTTTCTGCTCTAGTTTTTGAGAGGCTAAAAGATAGGGGTACCACAAGAAGCAAAAGAACTTTACTGGATGCAGTAGCTTTCTGTTTTTAAAATACGCTTGCATGTGTTTTGTTCATACTCACTACAAAGCTTAAGAGTTGCACAATGGTAAGAAAAAATACATTTATCTTTAAATCCTTTCCAAAGGAAGGTTGGAGGCTGATACCCCTAGATTTCTACTTCTAGTTTTCACTACTCTGCTTACTGTTAGCCTCGTTATCTGCAGCCTGTGGCAGCTGCTTGTCTTCCACTTTGGGCTTCTTCCTTAGTGGTACTGTTAGCTCACTACAGCCCACCCAGTATTTGGTTTAGTAAATGTTATTTGGGGGAGGACGGGAACAGCAAAAATGGCCTTGAAGCCTCTACTGCGATTCCTATTGGAGAAGTTAGTGGCAGTACTACGTGGCTGCTTTCCCGCTATCATCTCACAGTTATGGTTTACTATGTAAGGCGGTATTAGTTTGTTCTGAAAAGGTTTCCAATGAAATGCAAGTCTGTATTGTTTCACAATCACAAGTGTTAAGCAGGGTGGAAGTTAAAACATCAGGCGGACTTCACTAAATAATGGTTTCCATGAAGTTCCCACCATACTGCACTCATTCCTTTCCTTTAGTGGGGCAAGAGCAGTCTGGTTCTTCTTTTGCGGTGAGAATATCTGTTAGGATCACTGTGTTTGTAGGCCAAGAGAGTGTTGAATTAAGACTAGTCTACAAGTGCTGTTCTCATCAGTTGTGATAAGCTTATTGATTTTATGTGATGGAATTCTGGGTGCTTGGCACTTGGAAAATCAAACAGAAGCTGTTGCAGAGAGTTTGGTAGATGTGTGTAAGAGTACAGGTTAAGCTGAAAAGGTCTTTTCTACATAGGCTTAAACTAAGGGGCTTCTCATAGGTATAAATTAATGTCTGAAGTAGAATTCATAACTTGGGATTCATACAGCAGGGTGCTGTGCAAACAGAAAAACTAACATTGGGGGATTAGGTCCTAAATGTCTAATTAAGAAAGGTATTAAAATAAAAGTCAAATTTCAGACTGTAGCATATTCACTGAGTTACTGAATTGCTTAAAACCAAGCCTATGTTTAATACTTCGAGCTGCATTCTGAATGAAAATACGTGGTTAATGTTCAGTTGTTCAGCATTTGCTGTGCCTCCCAAAAAATTCTGTATGTATTTTCTGTTGAGAATTTTTTTATTTAATAGCTTATAATGTGAAATATACTGAAAATATTTGAAAACATTTTCTTTCAATCAGCAGACCACAAATCAGACGCAAACAGAATCTTTATCTTCATCGCCCAACACTGTGTCACCAGTGCCATTAAATAATTTGACCAGTGCTCCAAGGTTTGGAACAGTTACTCCAAATCGCATCTTTGTAGGAGGAATTGATTTTAAGGTATTTTTTTTTTCCTAATTTTACTACTAAATGATAATTTATAACCCTATGAAAATGAGTAGGAAAAAATGTGAGACATAATCATATGTGTGTTTAGGTGGCAAGTGCCCTTCACGATAATGTTCAAATCAACAGCAGAGGATAAAGCTTTAAGCCTTGATTTAGGTAACTGCACTACAAAGTTGACTCTCTGTACACCTGGCTGCCAGAAGCTTTTGATGTACTGGTTCTTCAGAATTTTCTCTTTTCAGAGAAGGTGGCTTTTGTAATTGGCAGAGAAGTATGTGGAAGTTACACTCAGTGTAATATAATAAACCATAAACACAATGTTATAGATTGCAAACAGAGTAAATGTCAGTACCTTCAGTTCCTCTAGTGCTTTTCTTCCAGTTCATACAAAGAAGGAGCTACAGTGCATGTATTCCTGACACTTACCATAGTAATTTCCTTAAAAGCAAGTGTTTGTTTTAAAACAAATACTAAAGCTTCTTTAGGCAATTTACATTACTGATCTTAATTCTTCGAATGCTTGCACATTTGCATATGCCCTAAAAACCTCAAATAGCAGTGAATATTGAACCATTCTTACATTGTTCAGTCACTTTGAACATTTGTAGTGACATATGCACCAGACCTTTATACCAGCTATTCTCATTTTTCTTTCTTACCACTTTAGATGGTAAGTCATTGACTTCTGTGAAACATTGTCGGTCTGCTTAGCTGTTTCTTTGTTCCCACCAAAAGCGTCTTCTCTGCCCTGATCCTCTTAGGCTGAGGACCTTCTGAGCACTGACTCAGGTGAAGAGGAGGAAGAATGACAATTCACTCAGGCTATTTTGCATAATAAATGCAAGAAATTCCAGTATCTTCTGGCTCATTTGGCTGAGATAATTCAAATGGAGGTGTTCATAATTCAAGAGATGTTGTGTGAGGTCTTCGGTATAGTTAGGCTTTAGCAAAGAGGCACAGTAGCTTTTTGCATTAATAGTAAGCAAATTACTAGAGCTGTAAAAAGACCTGTCTCGCTCTGTTCTTTCTTCACTGCGATTTCAAAGATTGAAACGCTTTTCTGCATAACTTACCAATATTCTTGTTAATTGTCATTTATTGTTCATTTTGAAGGGTCTCTTGACTTTTTGGTTCAGCTGCTGATAGGTTAAAATCTATTATGAATCTTAATTTCCACAACAGAGGAATTAAGTGTATTTGTATCTATAAGCATGAAGAAGATAAATTTCATTGGGAAAGGAAATCGAAGGGATGAAACCTCTGTAGACAGTTTAGGCTACTCTTCCATTTACTGTGATTCTTGATATCAACTAGAGCCTTAAATTTCTGTTCAAATCATAGGATATATATGTCAGTCTTGGATTGTTTTTTATTGGGAATCTTATGGCAAAAAACATTGGGTTTTTTTCCCAGAGGTCTTACTAAAGTCAGCTGGAGGTGGTAAAAAAGCTGCTGCTTTTTTTTTTTTTTTTTTTTTTTTTTTTTTTGGTTAAAAAGGGAGTCACTTAACAAAAAATAACTTGCTTTCCAGCAAGCTCTTTTATCATTTTGCCAGACACTGTTTGGTCTGTCACCATAGCAGTGATCCCTATTTGTAAGAGGAAACACCTGGCCTCTTAAATTTAGAGAAACAGTTCAGTAAGAGAAGTTACAGTTGGGTGCGTTTTCATACTGGTCTGAAGAGCTCTTTCTTCACTGGTATATGCCGTGTACCTTTGACATAGGTTAAGGCTTAACTTTAGCCTTTTTTAAGAATCTGACAAGCGCTGTTGTCCTGTCATGAGTAGGAAAAGGCAAATCCTGAATGTGCTTCTGGCAAGCTTCTAGATACCACGGTTGTCCAGATACTTGCAAGTTTCACTGTGAATCTTAGAATAGTGTTTCCTTCTTACTCTGCTCCAATACACTGCTGTGCAGATAAAGCTTTGGCTTTCCAAGCTGGTAGTCTTGTGTAGCCATGCTTCATGTCCTTGAGGTACTGAATGACACTTTTAGGAATGATCTTAAGGGCTCTTCAGTTTGTTTCTTGGTATATTTTAGCCTTCAACTATTTTGCTGTAGGTCCTTTTCCTCAGCTTTGTGAAGCAGCTGAGCTGCATGTAACATATGGAGCTTAAAAGAAACAATCTTCTAGAAATGGGAAATTTTATCTATAGGCCTTTCATTTCTAAGCAGATACATTTTTGTGTTCATTGGAAAAAATGTTAAGGGAAAAGAAAATCTTCATTATGAGTCTTTTGTACTTTTTACGTGCTTTTTCTTACTCAAGAATGTGAGAACGCTTTAGCATATACTGTAGAATTGTTTTATATAAGCTATAAGGTGTTTGGCTGAATCTGTTTTCCTATGTACAGAGGCTTTCACACTTCCATTCAGGTGCAAAGATTGATCGTCTATTCAAGAGAGTGGTTCTGGACTCCAGTCAGAAACTTTTTAACCTTTCCATGGTGGATAGTTTCTCAGGAACCAGCGCAGGCAGTTTCCAAGGAGAGGATGCAATTACTGAGCTTTAATAAAACGTTGAAGTATTTCATGCCTGTTCAGTGCACTTGTATCTGTTGTTACTCCTGACTTTCAGAGCAACTGAGTATTTTCTAATATTTTAATGCCTGAATACTAGGATTATTGAGGGAGATAAAGCAGTCTTCTACAATCATTGCACTCTGGACTTAGAGGTTGTAGCAAGCAAGCTGCATTAATCCTTTTTGTAAAATGTGTCTTGAGGGTAGACTTCTTCAAAAAGAGCATAAACTTCATATTCTTGCCAGTTATGAGAGTTGTTTAAATTAGTTTTTGTTTCCTTTAAGTTCTTTTTGCTTCTCAATCTTAGATGAGGCAGATAAGCCTTTGATGTGCAGGAGAGGGTTTACTGAATTGTGTAGAGTTAAAAACAATAAAAGTCATTCACTTAGAGGTAAAATAGTACTTATGATACATGTCCTTAAAATAACGGAATGTATAGGTGAATATAGAAATTGCTTGAAGAATATAAGCATACTACTTCAAGCATTAGGTATACTATTAACTATGGACCTTGTAGAACAGAACTTTAAAGTCTGAAATATGGTGTTTAGGGCACCATATTTGATACATGCTTACATTGTGATTCATAGAAGGTGGACAAGTGTTCACATAGCTGTACCTTTACATTAGGAACTTTTCTTCTTCCATGCATACACAGAAGGGAACAGTTTCTTCCAAGTGTATTTAGACCATTCTCCATTAAAAGGACTTTTTCTTACTTAACTTATAATGGGAAGTTCTTGTGGTGTGCCTATACTTTAGAAAGAGGGGTCATGGTATATTAGATGGGTTTGACTATTAAGTCTCTGGGGTTTCGTGGTTTGGTTTTTTTGTATGTGACTTATGCATATCATTTATGGAAGCCTACATACTGTGTTGTTTTGAAGTTTTAAAACATTGCACCAATGTTTCATGTTGTAAGCATCAGTCTAGTACATAATTTACAGAAACTAAAATTCAGATCTAGTAAAGCTTTTTCAGTGGCCTTGCCTGTAAAGGGACAGTTGTTACGTAAATCCACTAAAAGGAATTCTAATATTTTAGTGGCTTTCTAGCATTATTGCTGAATATGAAACAGCAGAGGGATGCTGTTCTCTTGTTGTGAGGCTCATACATGCTCATTCTTTTATCTTCCTATCCAGGTTTATAATTACTTTGTAGCAAACTTTACCAAGGTATATCCATTAAAAGTCTTAGGTAAATGTTAATTGAATAACTATGCAAACCAACTCTTCTTTTTTTTCTCCCTCTCTTGATTTACTGTACTAGACTAACGAAAATGATCTGAGGAAGTTTTTTGCTCAGTATGGCAGTGTGAAAGAAGTGAAGATAGTAAATGACAGAGCTGGAGTATCAAAGGGGTTGGTATAGTAGAATAAGCATGTTGTAGGAATTGAAAATGTAACAGAAAAATGGCTGACTATAGTAAATTTGATTATGCTTTTCATAGCTCAGAATATTATCAATTTTATGTCACTGATGTTCCTAGTTATTCTATGTATGCAAAAATCTGTTCTTGTCCTTTAACATCTACATGTAAATGTATTTAATTTGCATAACTGTAAAACTCATGTTATAATACAAGATGAAGCTATGTGCAACTAGAAAAAAATCAGTAGTCTTCTCGGGGATTTTTTATGACAGTAATAATTTCAGTAGGTAATCCTGGAAAAGTAATTTAGTTATTAAACATACATATTTCTACTACTGAAAGCCAGTGTGGAAAGGAGTCTAAGAATGGAGGAAGAGGTGAGGTATACCTAACTCTGTTGGAGTGTGTGCAAACTGAGATTTTATGTGAAGATTTTTGGAACCAGAACATAGGGGAAGAATCTGACAATGAATCATGACTGCAGAAAAGGGAACTAAGGCTGGAAGTCAGCAACAGTAGAAATGCCAAAGAGCAAATCTGGAGAAATACTAAGATTGGGTAGTAAAGTTATTGCTAGAACCCAAAGGATGGTGAACGAAATAAGGTAGGGAACTGTACTGCCACCAATGGGTAGAAGGGGCTGAAGAAAAAAGGAATGTGCATGAGAACTTGTACCTGTACAGTTCAAATGGTCAGAAGTTCTTTTCTCTGTGGTGTCTGAATCTCATCATTTTAATGCTGTCAGCACTTTACATGCATCAGCAATTTACACACTGAGCTGCAGGTCTTAGCATAGAGTATACACCTGCATGGCATGTTGGACTTGGTCCTGGTCCCAGATCCATCACCAAGCCTCTTACCCTTTTACTAAATGCCAAGAAATACCTGAGATTTGCAGTACGTCTGTTCATATAATACAATAATCCAAGAATATCCAATTATTATGAAGTTGTAATCGCTCACATATGTGTCTCAGTAAATATGTTGGAAAAGAATTACTTTCAGTGGTGTTGGGATTTCTGTTGAAATCCAAGTACAGGCTCCATTGCTTCTTATTGACAAGTGATTTAAGAAACTTAAAAGTTTGTATAGTTATGTCTATTAGTTTATTGTCCGGGTAGCACATAGAATGAAAAGTCTGTATAGGTAAACTCCCAAGCTAGGAAAATAGTTTCTGTGTTCTTTGAACTTGGAAATGTTTCTAAATTCGCTTAGGGAAGGCGATGCAGGAAAAGACCACGGATTTAAAAGTATAGCTGGTCAGAGACTTACTGGACCTCTGTATTCAAATAAGCACAGAAATGCTAACAAAGAATGATATGTTACATTGCAAAACTTGGTCTGATGGCTGGGATGACAGAGGCCTTCTTGGTATCTTCTGAAATATGACCATGAGAAATGAGCTACAGATCTAAGAACTTATGCATCTAAAACTACTAAAATGTTTCAAAAAGGCATTTGTTGATACTCGGAGTTAATTTTGGAAAAAAAAAAAATCCTTTTTTTGTACGTATGTGTTTTGGTACAGACTAATTATAAGATCAGATACTTACTTTTGCACAGGCAGTGCCACGTTCAGTAGCCTAGATTTCTGAGAATTAATTGAGGTGTTTTGGTACAGCAGGAGTTTTGTGTAGAAAGCCAGTTTGATTTGTTGCAGCAGTTAGAGGTGTGGTGAAAGAGACATACCGTGTCACGAAGTATGAGAATACTTCGTCCTTGATCACCACAGAACTCTTGTTTAATGCTGGTCATGTCAAGAATTACAAGAATAATTCAGATAAACACTATCTCTGCATTGCTGCTTTTTCTGAGAACTTGATTTAATGTACTGGATAGTGCTTGCAGAGGTGTGGAGCATTCACAGTTGCTGCTGAAGTAGGTGGGAGCTGTGCTATGGAGTACAGTATAAAAAAAACCCAAAACATCCCAAGTGTCTCATCTTGAGCACCCATAACAAGTGAGAGCTTCAGATCAAAATCTGTTTGTTTAATAGAAATGAAGGAACTAAAGATGCACACTGAGTAACAAGGACAATAGAGTTTTGCATAGCTTTCTACATGGGCTACTCATTCACTGCATAGAAACAGTAATATATGATGATGTACATAAATATATTAGTAAGTAGACTATAACAAGGATGTTAAATGAAGATTACAGCTGTTACTGCAATCTTTATTTCTATGATTGATTCCCCCCCCATTGGTTTACCCTTTAATGTCACTTGTACTGTATATGAAGTAATAATGTGCAATGTACATAAATATGAACTTCAGAAACTTAACTTTGGTAACTTTTATTTAGGTATGGCTTTGTTACTTTTGAATGCCAAGAAGATGCACAGAAGATTTTACAAGAGGTAAGCGATAGCCCCTATTAGGATTATCTCTTAAATGAAGTACTTCATTTCATGTTGGATGCTTAAGTAGCTCTGGTTGTCTGATCATCTTCTGTATGCCAACTTGTATTTGAGGACCTGTTAAGTTTGGTCTGCATAGTTAAGGAGATGGCTTAGAGACATCCAAGGTAAGATTTATACTGAGATCTTCTGGAAATAGGGAAGGGAGTTGCCAGTTCATAGTAGGGCTCTTGACTTTGACATAGTCCTTACTTTCTTAGTCTATATGTGATCTATGGTACATATAGAACTATAAAGACTCTATCCCTCACAGTTGCTTTCACTTGCTTTACTAGAAGATCCATTGCTGTCTTTTATTCCGACATGGTTGATTGTCAGAGCTGACATAATTCTTTTCAGGAATAATTAGATTCTCTTGAAGTCTTAAACAATGAAGCTCATTTTATGTCATGTAATTATTGCTTCTTCTCTTAGCTACATTACTGTCTTGGCGTTCCTTGTGGAACCTCCCTTGAGATATGGTTAGCTCTTCAGCTGTATGTTAGCTCTTCAGTTTGTTTTGGTTTTTTGTTTGTTTTTCCAAATGTGTGCTCCATGTTCTGGTTGGAATATATTGGAGACATCTGTTGGTCAGGATCTATTCATGCACGCAAAGGTATCCAGATGTGGGGAGAAAGAACCCAGAAAATAGTATCCAAGGCTTGCAAACTGCCTTCTCCGAAGTATAAAGCTGGTTAAAAAGTTGAAATACTGAGCCTTTGTTGGAAATTCATGCATTAAAATTCAAAACGAGTCGGGACATTTTCAAAGACACTTTCAGTGTTTTCAAAAAATAGAATCATAGAATCACTTTGTTTGGAAAAGACCTTTGAGATCATCAAGTCCAACCTTTAACCTAACCCTGCCATCCCACCACTAAACCATGTCCCTAAGCACCTCATCTGTCCTTTTTTTAAATACCTCCAGGGATGGGGACTCGACCACCTCCCTGGGCAGCCCATTCCAGAGCCTGACAACCCTATCAGTGAAGAAGTTTTTCCTAATGTCTAGCCTAAACCTGCCCTGGTGCAACTTCAAACCATTCCCCCTTGTCCTATCATCTGTTACCAGGAGGAAGAGGCCGACCCCCACCTCACCACAGCCTCCTTTCAGGGTACTGTAGAGAGCGATCAGGTCTCCCCTCAGCCTCCTCTTCTCCAGACTAAACAACCCCAGTTCCCTCAGCCGCTCCTCGTATGACTTGTGCTCCAGACCCCTCACCAGCTTGGTTGCTCTCCTCTGGACATGTTCCAGCAACGCAACATCTTTCTTGTAGTGAGGGGCCACTATATATATAAATATGGTTATGTGGAGCCAGAAAAGCCTACAGACAGGAACTTCTTGAGTCAGCTACTTTTCTTCCCTTGTTTTTTTTATTGTTTTATTTCTGTGAACTGTAAGAATACTAATGGTACTGAGTACCATTGTGAAAATGGCTTAGGATTTTTGCCTCCATTGTAACTGAAAGGCTGCTCCATGTGAAGTCTTCCTGGTGTCTCATTCAGTGGTACTAATACATCTTTGTCTACTATAACTGCTTTAATTTAGATGTCCTACAATTCTATCACCTTTTTCATCTTTGTATCATACTGCCTTCTCATATTAATCTTAAGATCAATTAGCATCTAGGTCTCTCTTGGACATCTTAAGCTGAGAGTTTCTAGGCTTTAATAATTTACATATGAAATGAATGATTTTTTCATTTTGTACTCTTGAATTTCTTCTCATTTATTTGGTATTTGATTATTGATAACCTTTGCACTGTTGGTTTTTTGCATCCTACTTTTCTATCATGAGTAATATCTCCAGAAATTTCTTTTTCTGTGTTTTCTTTGAAAATATTAAATTGCGTTAGTATCGAGAACAGACCTTGAGGAGTTTCACCAGGATCCTCTTTCCAGTCATATGCTGTTACTACTAATGCTACCTCTTCCCATCTTTCTGAAGTAATTTTTTATACACCACAGTTTGTCCTATTAGTCTCCACTTTCTGTAGCATCATGTGTAATTTTTCATGCAGTGCTTTATTAAATGCTTTGAGGAAGTCCATACAGATTAGGTATTTCTCTTAACTGAAAGTTGTATACAAAAAAGTCTAAATTCTGATTGATCACATCCATGAAATACATTACATTGGGAAGAATCATCTTCCTATTATCTGTTAGAATGCTGTTTGACTGAAATGCACATCTGTTTTCTAGGAGTTGCTTTGTGTTTAATAGGCATGGTAGGTATATTTGACATAATTAGTACTTCATAATTTATGAAGTCCCAGATCCAACAAAATAGTTTAGCCTCTTCCTAGCTTTAAATCTGATAGGTGGGACTTTGCATTATGTACAGCTGTTCCAGTACTTTGCTAAATTGGGCTTAAATGAAGAAAATACATTGATTGCTTAACTGTTGTCCTTCTGTTGAATGTGATTTAGAACTGTATTTCTTTCTATGTTCCTCTTTAAGAAGTCATTATATCGTTACTGAAGAAGTTACAGCTCTGAAACATGAAGACTTCATGGTGTAATGTGGTAGTACTTAGTGCACATTCTCCCTTATGTAGCTGCTCAGAGAAGCAGGCCTTCAGAAGAACCCTTTGAGGTTTTGCAAAGCAGCATTAAAGAGATGCTGACAACTAAAAAAATGAGGGTTGATGTACACTATTGCTTTCCACTATATTAACAAGTAGTGAGTTCAGTGTCAATTTAAAAACAAAGCCAAGGTTTTAATTTACCTGATAGACCTGATGCTCGCTTTCTGTTGTAAGCCAAACAGTTGGAAGAGGATGTAGCTTTACTCTCTGTACCTAGCACTTTTTTATTAAAAAAATAGCCTGTAATCTTTTAGGCTTATGAGAGTATCTGTTTTAGTGTGCTTTTATATAAGGAAGTTTTAAGGCAGTCCTGAGTGAATATGGGGTTTTTTTACATTCAGCCCATGTAATCTGGGCATTTTCATAGACTGACTTGTTCCTGTCATCTTTCGTAAAATAATGTCATGATCATGAAACAATAAATTTAATCCTTGGACTTGAAATTGTCAGTTTGTGTATGCATGTGCTTTTACAAAAGCAGTGAATACATGAGGAAGATAAAACTAATAAAATCTGCTGACAATTACAGGTATCAGTTGTTAGTTAAGAGGCTCCATGAGGAGTAAGTAATGCTTGAAATTACTGATGATTAATTTTGTCTGTGTGAAGTCTAAGGTTAGATTGAAATAGCTTTTGGGGTTTTTGAGATGCACCGCAAATAAAAAGCGGGGAAAGATGAAACCTACAAAGTGCCTTGTCTACTTCTGACTTTTGTTTCTTGGAAGCCTAGATAAGTGTAGAAAATGCACATACTGAATGTCTTTTTTTTTTTTTTTCTTTAATTCTAGGCAAAAAAACTTAGTTATAAGGATAAGAAATTGAATATTGGTCCAGCAATAAGAAAACAACAAATACGGAGTCCTCGTATGTATTTTTATTTACATTTGTGTAGTATGTAACTGCCACTATGAACATAAGTTTTTAACCAAGATGTGCCTGGTCATGCGGTGTTTTAATGCTGTGTGTGGAATCATAGAATCATAAAATGTTTCGGGTTGGTAGGGACGCCTAGAGGTCATCTAGTCCAATCCCCCTGCAGTGAGCAGGGACACCGCTAACTAGATCAGGTTGCTCAGAGCCCCATCCAACCTGGCCTTGAATGCCTCCAGGGATGGGGCCTCCACCACCTCTCTGGGAAACCTGTTCCAGTGTTTCACCACCCTCATTGTAAAGAA
>NW_009260410.1:2121468-2132332 GCF_000687185.1 Egretta garzetta
GCCGGCTCATGTCCAGCTTTTCATCCACCAGCACCCCCAAGTCCCTCTCGGCAGAGCTGCTCTCAATCCTTTCTTCCCCCAGCCTGTAGTGATACTGGGGGTTACCCCAACCCAGGTGCAGGACCTTGCACTTGGCCTTGTTGAACCTCATGAGGTTCACACAGGCCCACCTCTCCAGCCTGTCCAGGTCTCTCTGGATGACATCCCGTCCTTCTGGTGTGTCAACCGCACCACTCAGCTTGGTGTCATCCGCAAATTTGCTGAGGGTGCACTCAATCTCGCTGTCTAAGTCATTGATGAAAATGTTAAACAGCACCGGTCCCAGTACGGACCCCTGAGGGGCACCACTCGTCACCGGTGCTCGGAATGGTTTGCAGTGGAAGTAAATGCATGCCAGTGGAAATATCCAAATAAACAGACTGATGATCTTTGGTTCTTTATCTCTTTTAATATGTTGTTTGTTTACTTTCTTGGAAAAGATTCTCTAGGAACAAACTGAATGGAAATGTCTCTCAGTTGCCAGGCAGAACCTCAGATCTAAACACTTAAACTGTCCTCACAGATTCTACAGGATAAAGCAGGCTGTGCTGGTTGGTTGGGTTGTTACTTATTTATTTATTCATATTGGCAAAATCCATAAGGACTGTTGCATCTTGCTTTCTTTGTTAGAAACCACAAGGAATGTTCTTTGCTGTAAGATAACGGAATGGATGCTGTATGTTCCTTCCCTGCCAAAGAACTATTAAGACTGAAAACTTAAGAGGAGTAGTATTGATAAGGGGGTTTCTTGTCAGGTGATGACTTTATCTTGAGCAAGGATGCTGTTACAATGGTCTTCTGGGGGAGACAGAAGACAGGTTTTGTTCTAGAGAAGATGCCTTGCCCTTCTGTCAGGGCCTGGTTTTTTTATATAATATGTTACTGAAAATGTAGGGTATAAATCTCCAACTTTTAAGACGAAATCTGTCAGGTTTTGGCATAGCAGGGCATGCTGTCTTGTTATTCCTCAGCAAGGGCTATGTGTCAGAGATGTAAGAGACATTCCTTTTGTAAGCACAGCAGGGAATCGTGTATTTTTGTAACTTTCCTTTAGTATTTGTCCTATGCTACCCTTTGGAAGAGTGGAGGGGGAAAACTTTGCTTGTCTTTTATCTGAAGACAATACAGAGAACTTTAGTTTAATTCTAAAGCTTTGTTTAGGTGTTACTGTCATGTTATTGATTAGTAGTTCATATGCATGCTAACACTGTTGGTGCGGACATACTTTCTGCAGACAGGAATCTTCCCTCTCTCTTCCTCCCCTCATGCATACGTCTGCCCTTCTCCCTTGTGAGTTGTAGGATAGTGTTTGCCCAGGGGAAATGGAATACTTCGTCCCAACTGTTTTCTGGTTTCTTTGCTTCAGAAATTATTCAGCATGATCTTTGCTCAGTCACCATCAAGGGGTTATATGCTTCTTTTTTGCTGTGCTTTGTTTCCCTTTCTGTCTTTGACTTGGACTTTCCCAGTTGCGCTGCCTAACTTGTGGTGCTTCCTTCCTCTGACTCTTGTGCTGAATGTCTATGTTGATAGAAGAGGGGGGTGTGTCTAATTCTGAGACCTGGGGGAACAGAGGGGAAAAAAAAAAATCCTCAAAACCATTTTTTTTTAAGAAAGCTGCTGTGTTTGTGGCCCTGTTTGACTATGCCGGTTCTTCCTCAGGCCTAGGATAGATCTGTACAGAAGATCGTATTGACATCTGGAGACATATCCTAGGATCTGATTTTAGTGTGTCTGCTCTCATGTTCAGCCTACCAACTTTAGTCACAAGGCTAGTTTGTCCTGCTGCAGCTCGAGGTTCATGAAGCCATAAAACCTAGACTCACAGTATCACTGCAGGGCTGTGGTTCTATTATATTTAGCAGAATTGAAGAGAGAGCCCATTTATCACTGTCCTCTCCAGCCCACCTGTAATCTAGTACCTGTCTTTCCTACTATTAAGTAAAACAATTCTTAGCTCTTCTGTCATTAAAGGACCTTTTTTTTGCTAAGAACTTTGAACATACTGGGAGGACCACTCAGTTTGCTTTTCCCTAGCAGCTAGTATTGTGAAAATGGGTATTCATAAAGCTGAAAAGTAGAAACCAAATATAAACAGCTGGAAGAAGGATTAGTTGTTGTGGGCTGGAAGAATTTGAGCTATACATCCTTCAGGCTGGGGTGGTGGTTTTTTTTCTGTCACAGTGAGTTTGCTGGGTTTGATGGTTCCTTTGTAAGAGATGTGTTCAATAGTAGAAAGTTCTGTGCAACATGATTGGTAGTTAGCAAAGTGTACAAGATTGTTGGCTGTGGGATCCTGTTGGTCTCCTCATCTGAGATATCAGTAACTACTATTCTAGATTGCTTACTGGAGCTAAAGTAGCCTCTAACTTCTCTAAGGTCTGTTTAACGCTATCCTAACCACCATCTTAGCCTGACCCATGTATGGATAGTATTTCAGATTATTGTATGCGAGTGTCTTCAGGCTATTCTAGGAGTTAATAAAACTCTTGCCATTGATAAAAGCCCTTCATTTACTGTGGAACCCTTTTTGGTCTTCCACTTAGCATTCTAGTAATTTCACAGAATGGCAGGAGTTGGAATGTGCCTCAGGAGATCATCTAGTCCAACCCTCCTGTTGAAGCAGTCTTCAGTGTTGAGTCTGTCCATAAATGGTACTTCCTTGTGGCACTTATATTTGCAAGGGAGATTAAAACCTAAAACTTTTGCTCAGTGATCTTTATATTGTGTTCTTCCTGAGTTTTCCATCCTATGTCACTATGCGATTCCAAGATTTCAATTTCAGTTACAGAGGTTTTGCTTTTTTTTTTTTAACAGAAGTCTCTTTATATTTGGAAATGGAACTTGTCTTTGTTCTAGAGAAACATGAAGTCCTGTCCCATGCTCCCCAAAATGCAGCCAGGAATAGAGCCTTGGTGATCTCAAAGGCAGCGTTTGAAAAAGATAAACAATCTCTGCATAGGGATAGATATCCCCTTATTTGAATAATGCTTGCTGTCAGTACCTGTTAGAGTGCTGTGTAGATAGAACTCTGCTCTGGGATCAGACCATGCTTATTTATAGCCTCTGCCCTAGTGGCAACATTGCTGAGAAGTGTCCCTGTTGCTGACATCTAGATACCAGTTTTTTACTTTTACAGGCAATGTGCCATCACAGAAAGACAGTCTCTGTGTGTTGAGAAACCTGGATGTGCCTTACAATGAAATCATTCTGGTGTTTTTAGTGCTTGGATCCTGTTTCAGCTAAATATGAATATGTGGAAGTTACCATTGAAAACCTCCTACAATGTGACATTACCTTTGGATATTTGCAGATTAAAATATATATATTTGCTGGGAGTTAGTTACCTGTGTTTAGTAATCTATATGCATGTCATCTTCTGCACCCCTTCCCATCTACTTCTGGAGACATCCTGTAACCATCTGCTTTCATGATTTTGTGTTCAAGAGGGAATTGAGGTGGTACTAGGCACGCTGCCCCATGTTCTTTCCTTTGAGTGTTTTGCTTCTCTGAAGATCACAAATGATCTTTTTTTATGACATACACATCTAAAAAAATTTCCTGGTAAGTGAACTGTATAATATTAATTTCAGGATCTAATGTAATACCAGAAGCTGGTACAATGTACTTAACTACTTCAAGTGGCTATCCTTATATTTACCATAATGGAGTGGCTTATTTTCATACGTCTGAAGTTGCTTCTGTCCAACAGCCATGGCCAGTAAGTAATTTATTTATTTTTATGTTTGTGTGTATATATGCTTTTCTGTGGACCAGGGTGAGTGCAGTGTTTTCAAGCCCTTCTTGCTTCCAGTTTCTTCAGCTGTGCCTCATGGTTGATGTTTAAATGGCTTCCTTATATTAGTCTGTTTATTTTGTGGTTTTTAAATATTACTTAAGTTTATTGTTCTTCTGTAGGGGACTTTGTTTTGATATGACCTACTAGACAGGGTAGTTTGGAATCAGTGTGGGCTCTACCCCAGGAGGAGTTTTGTTATACTAAGGAGTTATTGGTGCTTATGACCCTTGGTTGGCTCCATTTATTATTCCTTCATGAGTGAGGTGTTCTTGGCTGCAAAATACTATGCTGTGGATGAAAAGAGAACATAATACTAGATAAACAAAGAAAAAGTGACATTGGATAATTTTATAGTCACTCACATACTCTTTTTCACAAATACTGCTTGTTTTAGGAGAAAGATAATTCAATAGATGAATTGTTTGGCTTTAGTAGGCTTGGGGAACTTAGAATTTCTTGGGAAGTACAGGAAGGAGTTGTCAATCATTTCAGTTTTTTTACAGGAGGGAAGGATTGCATAAAGCACAGGACCTACATAGAGGATGCATCCTTGCTAATTTCTGTAGAAGCAGTGTTCACAGAGGCTGTACATAATATCTCTATAGATGAGTGGAAAATCCCTTTCTCATAAAAGGGAAAAGCTCAACAGAAGAATTGCTAGCAAATAAAAAAAAAACTTTCCTAAAACAAAGATGACAGCAGAATGGTTTCTAGCTGGTTTAGCCAGTTTAGGCTCACTGCCAAATCAGATGAATGCTGGGGCTGGTGTGAGGAAGGGAATGAAAAAGGGAAGATTGGGTTGGGGCTGTGAAGAGGATAGGAATACATCAGTGACAACTTAAATTGCCTTAAGTGTTTACAAAAAAGTACCTGCAGTTGGGATAGTGGATGGCCTTAACATCTCTAGATAGTGATGGTGTAGTGCTTTCTGGAAAGAACGAAGTAAATATGCCAAAGATTTTTGGTTTTGTAGGCTCTTAGAAACAGTGCTTTTGAAGAATCTTAAGTATAAGTTAAAACTTGGTAAATCCATTTTCAAAAGGGAGGGGAGGTGGTTCAGCATTATAGTACTTCAGAACTGTTCTTAATTGCTGCATTAAGACTTGTAACTTTTTTCTTTTTAAGTCACGCTCTGTTTCCAGTTCACCTGTGATGGTAGCTCAACCGGTTTATCAGTCTCCTACATACCATTATCAGGTATCTGTTTGAAAATGGGTTTCAGACAATCAGTATTCCTTCCAGCCATGCAGTTTTATTTGCAGCACTGTCTCGGGTCTCTTTTTTTCCTAGGAAGTAAGAAGGCTGTTCAAAATAGTTATATAAAACAGATTTTAATTTCATGAAAGGCATTCTTTTCACTAGAATACAACTTATTCTGCCGATGTAACTACATGGAAATGTAATAAATTAAATTTTTTTTGGTGTTGCTAGGCAACTGGCTTAGTACCATCCTTAACTTTTATCATCTAAGCCAAACTCCTGCTCAAAGCAGGGCTGGTTAGATCAGGTTTCTCAGGAACCTGTCCAGTTGAACTTAAATATCTGCAGTGATGGAGGTTCCACAACCTTTCTGGACAGCCTCTTCCAATATTTTACCCTTATCATGGTAAAAGCCTTTTTTTCCTTATAACTGGGCAGATTTTCAGTGTTCCAGCCTGTATATACTGACTCTTGTGCTGTGAACACCTCAGATGAGGATCTGGCTCAGTCATATTTATGCCCCACCTCCCCTTAATTATTGCTGGTTACAACTACCTATCCCCTCCCATCTTGATCCTTCTCAAGGCTGAACAAACCCGGTTTTCTCAGCATCCTGGTATGTCTGTTCTCCAGTCTGCTAACCATCGTGGTGGCGCTACTGGATTTATGCTGTATGTCCATGTTTTTAATGTGTATTGGAAAGTTAACTGCATTTTGTATCTTCTGTCTCCCTAATGGGGCACACTGCTTGGATGCTTCAGTATTTTAGAAGCTTATAAAATGCCCGGGTTGGAGGCTCGGTGGAAGTAGACAAAATGTTCCTGAATTATTTGGGGCCTTATGAAAATGATGTTTCTTCTTTTTAATTAAGAATTTATTATAGATTTGAGATAGTTTTGATTCTAGTATGTTGGGAATTCTAGTATGTGGATACACATGTTCTTAATCATGTAAATATCTTTTGTTTTAATTTAGGCACCAGCACAGTGTCTTCCAAGTCAGTGGCAGTGGTCTGTTCCACAGGTAAATACGGTTAGTTCATAGTTGTAGCATTTTACAATTAGTTTGCATGTAGTCTAAAGGTACAGTGCATTTATCTAACTGTGAAACTTCCCCCTATTCACAATACAGTTTAAATAAATATTAATTGCTGTATTTTAGCAATGCGTTTGCAACGGTTGCTGATACAATGGAAGGCATAAAGCATCTCCCCTTCCACTCTCCCTCTGGCAAAAAAAGTTTGTATTAAATTCCTGAAGTTCTCAGAGGCAGGTAAAAACTGACATATTTTGTCTGATAGGAGAAACTAGCATTAACTAGCTCATTCACTGATACTAACTGTGATGTTTCACTGGAGTATTGCTAGTGGAGGCACATAGAAGTATGCTGAAATTAGACACAGACCCTTGAAATAGGAGGAAGAATTTGAAATTGCTAACTTGCTAATTTTGGGGGGAGACTTCCTTGAGTTTGTGGTCTATGTAGCAGAGGAGCTTAATATGGAAATCTTGCCACTCAAGGAACTTGAAGAGTTTTAAGCTAAAAGGAGAACCCAAGTCCCTTTAACCTTGCACTGTTACGATGTGTCTCATTACGTTAGTAGCAGCCAGCCTTGTCCAGTGATGGTCAGTGCTACTCTAGAAATAGATGTCAGTTTGCTGCTTTGAAATCCAGGTGCTGAATTACAGAAATACTGTGGGGGGGTTTATTTTAAAACTAAAACACTTGGGTTTTAATGTAAGATTTTTGCAAGAGAAAATTAAACTGTATATGTTTCGGTGATCTTGACAGCGTCAATTTTATAAAGTTTAGGATTTCTTCAACAATGCTTTCCAAAATTTAAATAAAATCTGGAAAATGTATAAAAGTGATTAAAAGACATCTTTATTTTACTCTACTACCTGACCTTTCTACCTACTTCCCCCTCACTTAGTTTCTTTAAGTTATCAAAGATCAATTTGACACTTTCTTTTAAAGCTTTATCTTCATTTATATGTAGCAAAGACAACTGTAAAATAAGCTTTGGTATTTATAGTGCATAAATCAAATTTAGTAAAAATAATTGTTTTATTTCAGTCTCCTGCCTCTTCACCATCATTCTTGTATCTGCAACCATCTGAAGTCATTTATCAGCCAGTAGGGGTTACCCAGGAAAGTGGATGTGTACCACCTCCTCTTGTAGTGGAAGCTGCAGTTCCTGAGGTATTTTTATAAAAAAAAATTGTTTATAATTCAAGCATTTATCTGCAATTGAAAAATATAATCTTTTAGTTTAAGCACAGGCAGTTAGAGCACTTAAGTCAACTGTTCCCTGTACTTATCCCCACACCCATGCTGCTGCTGTTAAATCATTTCAGTTGTCCTCAACTTAGAGTGTCGCTTCCAGTTTTGTAGGAGGATGCTTTGATTCTGAAATACTTTGGAGGGTCACAAGTGTATGATAGACAGCAGTATAAAGACTAGCCAATTTTTTTTAATAACATTTAAATAAAATAAGGGCCAGACTCTTCAGAATGCTGGATTAGTCTACCCAAGCCATAACAATGTCCTGAAGCAATTCTTATGTGTGAGTAGTAGCTCATTTCAAAGTATTCTGAAGATCAGAATGAATGAAGAGTAGTTGAATGACTAACCTTTTTCTTCATTAAGATTTTTTTTGCTTCTATATCAATAGCATTTCTGACGGTTTTTTAAGAGATTCTTAATGTACAATAAAGCCATTTTTTGTAATTGGATATTAAAAATGACTAAATGGCTACAGAAAAACCTACTATAGAATTGAAAAAGTATTATGATTAATTGGTACTTTTCCTCTTTGATAATTCATTTCTAATTAACAGGGGTGCAAAAATAAATGATCAATTAGGACAGTAGTCAAGTGTTTTTACAAAAGTGGAAGAGTATTTTATTGCTACAAGAGAAGTTTCAAAACTGGTATTTCAAACATCTTAGGTATGTCAGGATTTCTAATACAAGCCTTTGGTTGTTGGGGGTTTTCTTCCTTTTTTTAAAGTGTGTAAACATCAGTATTTATTGTATAATAATAAATCTTATTGTCAATATTGTTTTTAGCTTTTGCATTTCATTAATCGGGTATCAAATGATACAGAGAAATTTGAAATCTGTGAGCTCTAAGAAAAAACATGAGATTAGTTAAGGAATATTTGCATATAATATGCTCTCAGTTCACAGGCACATAATTTGTTGATGTTAAAGGAAGCAGTATGTGGAAATTCAGAAGATGGTGTAAAATTCAAAGAAAAGCCTGTATATTGTTTGTATGTAAATACCTTGGAAGGCCGACAATGCTGGGAATTGCATTTCAGCATGCTTATCTACACATTTATACACTGGTCCAATTAGAGCTGATTGAAATGGATTTGTAGTAGAGAAGAGTGCTACTTCTGTCAAGGAGAGTGCTTTTGGGCACTGAACTAGATAAACTAAATTTTCTAAACTTTGGTACAGTGGGGAAAACATAGATTTAAATATTGAAATTTTGGGTTTTAAGAAGTCATTAGTTTAGATAAACATAACCCACAACTTGAAGTTAAGGAATCTGAATTCATGTGAAAGGCTTGCAAAAACATCAAATTGTGAAACATCTTTTGGTTTTACGGTGTTGTTTTTTCTTTTTTTTTTACACCAGCTGTATTCTGATCATGGAGTTCAAGCACCACATCACCAGCCTTATGCCCAGAGTTCCATAGCCATGCCTGCACCTGTGAGTATCAAAGCAAGATAGTTAAAGTAAGTGCTATAGTGTTACTGTCCCCTTTCAAGAAGGGCGACAGTAAGAGAAGAGGGGCAGGGATGAAAAAGTCTTCTATTAGTGAATTAATAAATAAGGAAAACAGAAACACTGCAGAGAAACTGATGTTTTTCTTTACTTGAGGATTTTTTACAGAGGACATAAGTATACTTATTTTGGAACTATTTGGGGAAAGTAAAAAGAAAAAAACAAACGTGACTCGTTATTTTAAAACTTGGGATACAAAGAAAACTGCAAATGAAAAATGTATTTTGAGAGAAAACAGTGAACCTTGTTCAGCTCTTTGAAATGATGGTTACAAATGCTTGTGTCTCTGTCTCTGGATCCTGAAAAGTTGAATTCATTACCTGCAGCCTTAGATAAGCACCTCATGTTGTGGCAAGGTGGGGGTTTTGGAACATGGAGCATGAAAGACTGTCCCAGTTGGGTACCTGTAGGTGTTTTTCTATGCAGTTCTGGTTCTTGAACGGCCACTCAAAAATGTGATTCTTCCATGTCACCTGATGAAAGTTGTTGGGGGTTTTTGGGTCCCAGTTTAAGGTCCTTTTTGCCTAAATTAGTAAGGTTGTTAACACAACATATGAAATAATGTCTAAATTAGATTTAGCCTAGATTTGCCTGGTAAAAAAGGACCAAACGTATCAGTAGTTTTACGTGATATTACAGCACTTACTCTTCTGTGAAAGATGCTTACTCAACTACAAATGACAGCCTAAATATGAATGAATCTAAGCCATGTTACAGACTTAGATATATCTTTCATTTATTTCACCTTTCTTTAAAGAGAAGAATCTTTTTTCCAGATTATTGTGTAACAATATCTACTAAATATTTCCAGTAGAGGGGGCTGTAACATTAAGTGTTGTCTTGGAATAAAAAGCAAGTACTCAATACAAAAAAAATAGAAGCTGAATATGAATTTGCAAATATTAATCTGGAGTGATTCATATTTTTAAGAAATACTTAAAAGGTATCTCAGAATCAAAAACAAGTGCATACTTACTGTATCAAATAGAGAAACAAGCTTTTTCACCTTGAAACTTGACTTCTACTGTCTTTCCTAGGGCCACAGCTATACCAACAAGGTAGTGTGAAGTTACAAGGTAGATTTAGAGCACAATAGTTCTTCCTTTTCTACAGTAATTACCACATTACCCTGCTTTACCTTATAGCAAAGGCAAAGTAGTTTACTCTGATAAGTGACAGTGTGTTGTTAACTTACAGTAGAGTAAGTGCATGCATGGTAAAACCATGTTTGGTTACTGTGGTATAGGAAATGAACTGCAAATTCAGACTGTTATTTATCTCCTAGCAGAATATTTTCTGTTTATTCATAGCTTTAGAAGTGATTCCACGCAGGCCAAAGCTGGCATAACCCAGCAATTCATTCCATTTTCCCACACCACTCCATTTTCCTGTGGTGGTAGAGGTTTTTGTGAGGCAATATGGTAAACCAGGTCAAGGAACTGATGTAGTTAAAGATGAACCCCCACTGCCTCCACCCAAAAAGAGCAAACTTAAACTTGGATCAGTTCCTCAGACCAGTTTGTCAAGCAACTGCACAAATTCTTGTACCTATACAAGACGTTTGCGATAGGAGAATCGCAAGGTTTGGAAGGGACCTCAGGAGATCATCCAGTCCAACCCTCCTGCTAAAGCAGGTTCAGCTAGAGCATGTTACACAGGACTTCGTCCAGGCGGGCTTTGAATATCTCCAGAGAAGGAGACTCCACAACCCCCCTGGGCAGCCTGTTCCAGTGCTGAGCAACCCTCAAAGGGAAGAAGCTTTTCCTCATGTTCAGCTGAGACCTCTTATGTTTCAGTTTGTACCCATTGCCCCTTGACCTGTTGCTGGACACCACTGCAAAGAGTCTGGCTCCGTCCTCGTGACATCCACCCTTAAGATATTTGTATGTGTTGATGAGGTCCCCTCTCAGTCTTCTCTTCTTCAGGCTGAACAAGCCCAACTCTCTCAGCCTTTCCTCGTAGTGGAGATGCTCCAGTCCCTTTATCATCCTAGTTGCTCTCCTCTGGACTCTTTCTAGGAGTTCCTC